>NW_008710508.1:592090-623501 GCF_000327385.1 Lottia gigantea
GTTTTTAACACCTCGGGCTACATTATTATCAATATGCATATTGTAAACATGAATGTTTATCAATGTTAATGTGTTAATTTTTATATAGTTATGATATTACTTAAACTCGAGTTATCAAAATATTTCCGAATTCAACACAGTTTATTACTATGATAAGTTTTCGGATCTGTTTTTTGATAAAGAATGAATGTTTTTTTACAATTCTGTAATTTCTATTAAGTATGGTCTTTTTAGCTTGTAGAAAGCCTTTAATTATTGATTTAGGCCCTTTCATCCAAAAGCATGTCGAGGTTTTGACCAGGGCGGCAATAGAAATGATATAACCATTGATTAGTACCAACATCCAGTTAGCAGATTGTGTATAAGTTATTATATCTTGATTCTTTCTGTTGTTCATTGCAACGGAATGTATTTATCTAAATCTATTCATACGTGTTTAATAATCGAAGACACTTTTTCCAGGGCCTGCATTATTTATGAAATTTGACAGATATATTTCGATTTAGTTTTTATTTGAACAATAAGAACGACACACCTGTTTGGTATTGAATAATATATTGAAAATAATCGGTTGAAAACTCCTCATAAATAAAATTTAAGCTCACAAATTGTCAGGGACCAATAAAATAATTTTTACCACAACAAGTTGATATAGCTCTACGAAAACCAAAAATACACAGTGTATAATAAACAATATAAGAACAATATGAATTGTACAATACAAAGTTTAACATACAATATTAAAGGGACATGTTCGCCATCCGATTTAGTTTCAGAAAAGGGAATTTTGCTATTATTTTATAGAAAAGACATGTAGAAATAGAAAGTTAAATTTCTAGTTTGAGTTATTTGCGATTTTCGCACAGTTCTAGTAATGTTAAGACAATTTACAATATGAGATACAATATAATTTGCAATAGACGATAAAATATACAAAACATTATATACACAATACAATATAAGATACAATAGATGATACTATATACAATATAGACACAATACATTATAAGATACATTGTATAGGAATACAACATAAGATACATTATATAGGAATACAACATAAGATACAATAGACGATACAATATATTTAATACAATATAAGTCCATGCAGTATAAAATAAGATTCAAACACATATATACAATTAATGGCTATTTTGATCTATTGTTGATTTCGTAGATTGTTTTCCATTGAAGAGGACCCAGATGTGGAATTTTCATTATGAGAAAAGATCTTTACAGCACTCCGTCGGGTATTTAAGGACTAATTAATTATGAAGTTATTGTAAAATAGTGTCATGGTTGGTGATAGCGAGTTTTGATCATAACAGTATTTTGCGTTAATTGTCATGAATAAAATTATATATTGCCATCGATTCTCATAAAAGCTCATTTGGTAGAATTATATACAAATAAAAGTTTATGTGTTGACTGAAGGAATTCTATTGGTTATTTAAAAAGTTCATAATTCCAGTATATATTATATCTGATCAATACAATAGATTGACTTTTTAATACCAAGCTGTTACTCGAAACTTGAAGAAATTGAAAAGAACTAAAGAGAATATTAGGTCCATGAGATCTCTATTAAGTAGTGTTCTTCTTGCATCACAAAGGAAACTGTAACAACATCTAAACGGTTAGTTCTGACTTTTAATATTATCATTATCGTCATTAATACGATAAAACTCACAAACTATCTTACTTTATTTTACTTTAATTAGATGTATAGACCCTATTGTATCATTTATAGTATCAGATTTGATACGTGACTTGTCAGATTTATGAACTGAGTATTTTCTTGGAAACTAGCTACCTGCATTCCTGATTTAAAGCGTACTATATTTCACCAACGATTTCATAAAAGTTTATTGAATATCTCATATACCTTGTAAAGCCTTTGAAAAAAACATATAGACTAAATTATTGAAAACATTATGTTTTTATTATCTTTAAGAGACACGATTGAGCGGTAGTCAATAACATCGACGCTATATGAAATGAAATCGAGTTTTTACGCCATTTTTTTAATTCTCAGATTGGGCAAATGAAGACTAAAATGATAAAAAGTTGACCGTGTGGAGGTATTGAAGCATTAAGGAGCGTTATAACTCTCGAATCACTAGCATTACCATCAATAATTTGATATTGCTATTTTTCAGAAAGTTTGAAGAACTGACGGCAGAGTAACTAATGACATCATCCCGACCAGGGCAGTGGGGGGGATTTACATGGCTGATTATCACTGCCCTGTGTATCTCTCCCAGCCTCGCAGGTAAGACACGATGACAATTTTGAAGATAAAAAATCATATAATTATACTACTGTGTTCTGAAATCGAATTTCCTCAAACCATCTTTACATGTATGTTAATTGGAAAAACAGCTTCAAAATAGTACCAAAAGTCTAACAATGACGTTACTTTGATAGAAATGAATTAATGTACACAAATCAGTAAGAAATTTTCTTCTATCAAAAATTTTAAAAACTTTTAGTTGAAATTTTACGATATAGTGTTTTTTGTATTAAATCCAACGCTAAATTATTCAATACATAGGCCTAATCTAATATTATGAGTACTCCTTTCGATTTTACCAGACATGTTCCAATTAAAGTGTTTTGTTTTATTTCTTACGCATTGTCAAAGATAAATCCTGCTCTGATTTATTAATTACATCTTGTTAAAATAAACAGTGCTCTGTTTTATTCATTACATCTAATAAGATATATACAATAATCTGTTATATTCGTTACATCTAGTTTAAAATATACTCTGTTCTGTTTTATTCATTACATCTAATAAGATATATACAATAATCTGTTTTATTCATTACATCTAGTTTAAAATATACTCTGTTCTGTTTTATTCATTACATCTAATAAGATATATACAATAATCTGTTTTATTCATTACATCTAGTTTAAAATATACTCTGTTCTGTTTTATTCATTACATCTAGTTTAAAATATACTCTGTTCTGTTTTATTCATTACATCTAGTTTAAAATATACTCTGTTCTGTTTTATTCATTGCATCTAATCAAACATATACAATAATCTGTTTTATTCATTACATCTAGTTTAAAATATACTCTGTTCTGTTTTATTCATTGCATCTAATCAAATATATACAATATTCTGTTTTATTCATTACATCTAGTTTAAAATATACTCTGTTCTGTTTTATTCATTGCATCTAATCAAACATATACAATAATCTGTTTTATTCATTACATCTAGTTTAAAATATACTCTGTTCTGTTTTATTCAATGCATCTAATCAAATATATACAATATTCTGTTTTATTCATTACATCTAGTTTAAAATATACTCTGTTCTGTTTTATTCATTACATCTAGTTTAAAATATACTCTGTTCTGTTTAATTCAATGCATCTAATCAAATATATACAATATTCTGTTTTATTCATTATATCTAGTTTAAAATATACTCTGTTCTGTTTTATTCATTACATCTAATCAAATATATACAATATTCTGTTTTACTCATTACATCTAGTTTAAAATATACTCTGTTCTGTTTTGTTCATTACATCTAATCAAATATATACAATATTCTGTTTTATTCGTTACATCTAGTTTAAAATATACTCTGTTCTGTTTATTCAATACATCTAATCAAATATATACAATATTCTGTTTTATTCGTTACATCTAGTTTAAAATATACTCTGTTCTGTTTTATTCATTACATCTAATCAAATATATACAATATTCTGTTTTATTCATTACATCTAGTTTAAAATATACTCTGTTCTGTTTTATTCATTACATCTAATCAAATATATACAATATTCTGTTTTATTCGTTACATCTAGTTTAAAATATACTCTGTTCTGTTTTATTCAATGCATCTAATCAAATATATACAATATTCTGTTTTATTCATTACATCTAGTTTAAAATATACTCTGTTCTGTTTTATTCATTACATCTAAATCAAATATATGCAATATTCTGTTTTATTCGTTACATCTAGTTTAAAATATACTCTGTTCTGTTTTATTCATTACATCTAATCAAATATATACAATATTCTGTTTTATTCGTTACATCTAGTTTAAAATATACTCTGTTCTGTTTTATTCATTACATCTAGTTTAAAAATATACTTTGCTCAGTTTTATAAAAAAAAATCCAATGTTCTGTTTTATTCATTACATCTAGTTTAAAAATATACTTTGCTCAGTTTTATAAAAAAAAATCCAATACCATCGTATACAATACGCTGTTTGATTCTTTACATCTAATCAAAACTATTTTATATTCTGTTTTATTCATTACATATAATCAAATAGATACCTTACTCTGTTTTATTTATTACATCTAATTTGAAATATACTATATTCTGATTAATTCATTACATCTAATCACAAATACATCATACTCTATTTCATTCATTATCATTATCTAATTTGAAATATACTATATTCTTTTTTATTTATTACATCTAATTCAAAATATATCATGTTCTGTTTTATTCAATATATCTGTAACAGAAAACACAAGGGAATATATTACGGCATATCACACTTCTAGGACATAACGTTTTAACAATTTACAAGTGCCGTCTTTAGATGAAATGAAGAAGGAGGGAGGAAACATGGGAAGGAGGGTAGTATAAGTTAATGCAGCCATGCAGAGATTTAATATCCAGCATCACGATTTAATTCAGGGAATCTAATTAAAAATATTTAATATATTCATTCTTATCTGAAATATTCTTTGCTCTGTTTTATATATTACATATCATCAATACTATATCACACTCTTTTTTACATTCCACTAAATATATATCATACTCAGTTTTCTTCATTACGTCATATCTAAAATATACTCTGTTTTGTTTTATCTATTACATCTTTTTAAAAATATATATACAATATTCTGTTTCATTCATTACATTTTCTTTAAAATATACTCTGCTCGGTTTGATTTATAACATCTAATTAAAAAAAATACTATATTCTGTTTTATTTATTACAAATTCTTAAAAATAGACTATATTCTTTTGATTTCTATTTTATCCTTATTACTCCTTTCTGTATATTCCAGCTAGCGTAAATTCCTTCCAATATTGTCAACCATGGATTTGTTCCTGTTATATGGATGGTATTTATTATGATGCAGGACAAACATGGACCAAGAAAGGTGAACCTTGTATCACTTACAAATGTCACGAAGATGGCTCATTCACTCCGGATGTAATAGGTATGTATGATAATCTGCAGTATTAGAATATACTGAAAGGCAAAAGAAACGTCACTTGGATGTATAATATATATTTCTTTATTTTCGAATGCTGATATATGAAAGTAAAGACATTGGAGAAACTCAAAATCAACAGTATAAAGAATGTTTTTGCAAATTGTGAACTGGGAGAGGCACCAGAAGACATCGCAGCTGGGGGTCCAAAATCATTACCTGGTGTGGCCGCCATGGGCGGCGACCGCAGCAATACATCTTCTGTACATGGAGTGGGCTAGCGGGTTGATGGAGGCCATTGGTATCTGGGCCCATATCCTCAAGAACGTTACACGCAGTTCTTCTGCAGTTGTCAGCATTGGGCGCACTTCATTGAGTCGGCGTTGGATCTTATCCAACAATTAGTGTTCACTTGGTTTCAAATCCGGACTGGAGTAATATTTTGAAACACTACAGGTCCCACTCTCTGGTTCAGTCCAATTCCACCCCAAACAATAATACTTCAGTGGCCATTCGGAATCGGTTCTGCACATGTTGGCGTATCATGTACCTATCTTGTCTGTGTGTGGTAACTCTTGGACGACCACTACGCGGATGGTCGTGAGTGTTGTTGGTGGTGTTGTAGCGATGTCGCAAACAACATATGGTTCTGACGTTGACATAGAATGCATTTACAACGCGATGTGCTCTCTATCCTGCTTGCTGGATGGCTGGTTGTCTCTCATTTCCTTATTATCTTGGCATAGCTGATAAATCGAAATGACGAATGCAAGCCTGACGATTTTGATTGTCTTTTATACCCATACCGTCCACTACGATATCATGATTTTGACGAGACGTTTCAGCAAATTGGTCCCCTTTCAATTTTGCAGACTGCGTTTTGGCAAACCACCCCATTTTAAACACAAATGTAAACTGAACTTTAAGGCAACAAAAGGACCAGTAGAATGTTAAATCTAAATATTTCTGTTATCTGAAATTCTATAATCATACATACTTCTAGACTATATATAATATATTATATAAATTATAGGCATTACACTCATAAAGGGCGATTAAGGGACAGTATGCAAAACTTTCATTGAAAAAAAAAATAGAAATTACAGCTGAAAACATGTCTAAAATATCCTATTTCAAACTGAATTTATTTCTAAAAGGATTAATACCAAAATGGGGTTTACAAGCAGTTAGAACTAATTTTTGGTTTTGGCCCTCATAAAGACTCGATATTATTTGTTGAAACCTTTAGAATATGAAGGCAATTTTTTTTTCTAAAATTTGGCGTTTATTTTTCTTAAATCCATACAGTAGTAGTACATGTACCTCTCAAAAAACAAAAGTTTACGCAAACATTTTAAATAGTTTTGGCCTTATAAATTTACAATTTTAAATATTATTATTTTTAATTTTAAGATTTTCTTACATTTCTAGTAGGCTACTTCTGGAGACTATTTACGTATATACAACACTCAAAAAATCAACCCTCCAAATTTCGCATCTGTCCCTTTAAATTCGGTCTCTAGTTTTCGTTGATTTGAGCACCTAACTTTAACAAAACCTACTAACAAAAGCCTTTTCAACTTACAAACCATCAAACAATTTTTTTTTCATTAGATTTTGGTGTACCAAACAACTCGAATCACTTACACATATTCTTGAATGCAAAATATTCCAACTTAAAAATCTGAAGTATGTTTCATAGTCATAAATTTGTCATAAAATCTTGTACCGTTACTTTGATTTTCATTTGACATACAAACCTCCTTTGATGACATTATTGCATTGCTTTACAATGTTATGGAACATGACACAATAAAGCTACAGTGGGTCAACTAATTTCTCATTTAACGCTTTAACTTACTACTAATATTATAAATTATGCAAATTAACTGTACAAATGTTACTATAATCGTCATTATATTGTTGAAATATGAAGATATTCTAATTCGCATTGTATATTTGAATATCTATACAATACAAAATATAGGCTAAATATTTAATTCATAAAAGATTCAGAATAAAAATTCGACGTACGGTTCATTTCTATGACGTTGTCGGTACTTTCGTGTTGTTCTCAATTCTCGATTTGCAAATTTGCATTTAATCCAGTGACTTTTCTTGGAAACATCACCTGAGAGCCGAGCAGGAGCCACAAAATTTCGTAGGGGTGCCACATAAAAAAATGAAAGTGTGTCGGAGGGGGGAGGTTGACACACCACGGTAGAAGCGCCATTGAATTGACAATCTGAATGTGACAATCGGAATTTCATGGTGATAAAAAAAATTTGGAAGTGGATTCCAGTTAAACCTCTCACTCATTTGAGTTTTGTGTAAAATATATTTGCATACGCACGTTTATTTGTAACCAATAGATGGTGATCAGTATTTATTAAACAGTACAAACTAATGTTCTGAAGTCTATAGAAGCAACCCAACTATTATTTTTATTATATAAAATACCACATGCTTTATGACTAGAAATTGGGCCCCACACTCTGAGAACTCGAGTATTAAGGTGTTGAATTAATTATGTTGTAACCTATATTAATTGTATTTTTCAGGTGTAGAATTTTCTGATAAAACATGTAAATATTTGAACCAGACCTGGTCTGTAGGATGTTTTAGATATGGTGTTGTTTTTGACGGATATCAAGCCAAATACAGATTGTTAGAGGGAGGTAAGTTTTGGCTATTAGGGCGAATGACCATGTCGTTATATATCTGTAAGAGATAACGTTATCAATAAGGATATTTTATATAACCTATCCCACTATGCTTCACAAGAACCTCTAGAAAGCATATTAAAATAGAAGTCTAGCTCACTGGTTACCGACTGAATAGACTGAGTTACGAAATACAAGTTGGACCCCTTTGCAGGAAAACACCTCTTCCACATATTGTAAAGCTCATAAACGAATGAAAGACCACATTGGTTAACGGCGTGCAAGATGTATAATGGGTCACCGACAAGCGGTGTCATGGTTCCTCCGAAAGAGTCCGACACAGTCCGAAACTCCGACAAGACATTTGAGACTTGATATTTGCGAATTGAAAGGCAGGTTTTTATCAAGCTAAACATTTGCTGTCAGAAGACATACGACAGATGTTGAAAAATGAATTATTTATTGCTTTGTTTCTTCATACGTCAAATGTCTTGTCGGAGTGTCGGACTCTGTCGGAGGAACCATGACACAGACCATGACACCGACCAACAAGTGGCGTAGGATTTACTTGGAAATTGTGGAGGATCCAATGTTTATCTTTAAATGCCACACTTTCCAAGTCATCCAATACTAAGCACACTGGTCGCCGCCAGTCAACATAAAGGCTTTACTGCAAAATATCAATGATAATGGAGTTATAATGAAGTAGGCCTACATGTAAGTACTCGTAACATGACTCTGTTATTGCAAAAAGGAAACTTTTTAATCCGACAACAGTTCATTCGATCATTTATCCGTTCGTAAGATCGTTAGATTCGTAAAAAACCCATCTTTTTTTCTTTGATTAATCTCGGTCGACGTATTATAGCCTGATGACCTGGGTTAGTTATCTTTCCTCATTGTTTCATTTGGTTCATTAGAACGATGGAAATGTTGCTAATTCTCTTAAAACTGTGACATAATGCAAAAGGACATAATGAAAGTATTGGACTCCAATATATGGCTGGTACACACTTCCAGTTGGCCGAAATTTGGTCTTGTTAGAATACAATCAACCCGAAATTGTAACATTTTAACTAAAATTGCGAATCCATGTCCTCGACAAAAGTTATATTGCTACAATTATTGCATATAAACTAGTCAATTTTATTATTATTTTTTTGTTTATTCAATGTATAAAATACGCTAAACAAAATCTATAAAATATGAATATATTTAATGATTAAAATTGAAATAACAGATGGATGTGACAGGTACACGTTTGCCACATCAAGTATTGGCCTTAGTATAAACGTTTTACTGCTCCCAAATCGATGTTTGCTCGTGTATTTAATTCTTCGCAGTATATATATAACCCAGGTTTTTTCCTTATCAGTATTAACCACATCTATCCGAAATATTTAAATGTAATTTTTACTATCAATTACCTTAATGTATTCTTGTCTTGCACATCGCATTTACCATTAAGTACCTCATTGTATTCTTGCCTGCCTTTTCAAGTCTCGATGTACCCTTGTCTTATCCACATTTGCCATCAACCACCAATATTCTTGTTTGTTCACATCTACCATCAATAACCTCATTGTTTTCTTGTCTTATCTATATTTACCCTCACATACCTCAATGTATTCTTGTCGTATCCACATCTACCATCAATCACCTCAATATATTCCTGTTTTATCTATATCTACTATCAGCCACCTCAATATATTCCTGTTTTATCTACATCTACTATCAACCATCTCAATATATTCCTGTTTTGTCTATATCTACTATCAACCATCTCAATATATTCCTGTTTTATCTATATCTACTATCAACCACATCAATATATTCCTGTTTTATCTATATCTACTATCAACCTTCTCAATATATTCCTGTTTTATCTATATCTACTATCAACCATCTCAATATATTCCTGTTTTATCTATATCTACTATCAACCATCTCAATATATTCCTGTTTTATCTATATCTACTATCAACCACATCAATATATTCCTGTTTTATCTATATCTACTATCAACCTTCTCAATATATTCCTGTTTTATCTATATCTACTATCAACCTTCTCAATATATTCCTGTTTTATCTATATCTACTTACAACCACCTCAATATATTCCTGTTTTATCTATATCTACTATCAACCTTCTCAATATATTCCTGTTTTATCTATATCTACTTACAACCACCTCAATATATTCCTGTTTTGTCTATATCTACTATCAACCATCTCAATATATTCCTGTTTTATCTATATCTACTATCAACCTTCTCAATATATTCCTGTTTTGTCTATATCTACTTACAACCACCTCAATATATTCCTGTTTTATCTATATCTACTATCAGCCACCTCAATATATTCCTGTTTTATCTATATCTACTATCAACCATCTCAATATATTCCTGTTTTATCTATATCTACTATCAACCACCTCAATATATTACTGTTTTATCTATATCTACTATCAACCACCTCAATATATTCCTGTTTTATCTATATCTACTATCAACCACCTCAATATATTCCTGTTTTATCTATATCTACTATTAACTACCTCAATGTATTTCTGTCTTATCAATACCTACTATCTACCCCCTCAATATATTCTTGTCTTATACACATCTACCATCAACCACCTCAATATATTCCTGTTTTATCTATATCTACCATCAACCACCTCAATATATTCTTATCTTACCCACATCTACCAGTAACTGCCTCAATATATTCCTGTTTCATCTATATCTACTATCTACCCCTCAATATATTTTTGTCTTATACACATCTACCATCAACCACCTCAATATGTTCTTATCTTACCCACATCTACCAGTAACCGCCTCAATGTATTCCTGTCCTATGTATTGTTGGCCTGTATCTTGGCCTATCTACATCTACCATTAACCACTTGTCTCTTTTCCTACTGACTACGATGTAAAAATAATTCTATGTTTCAGGTTGTAGAGCAGACAATGGTGAATGTTTATTGGTCGGTGATAGAGTTGTACAAGCATGCGACACATATGAATGTCAGATTGAAGGAACTTGCTATTCCTTGGTTAAAGTTGTTTCAGGTAGTCAAATGTAATGGTATCTAAGGCAATCATGGCTTCGGAGCTTCGGAAGTGATTCAAATTGTCTAAAACTTTCAGCACAAAAATTAAAATGACCAATTGATGATCAATTTTGTTAAAACTTCCAAGAGAATTATCTTCATCAAAGACAACATTTACTTAACTTATGTCTCTTGATTTGTATCTTTATTCACCTTCGCTCCACAACACAATGATTTACACCTTTCGTTATAGGCTGTTCATCTGCAAACCATGGATGTCAAATGTTACACTCAGTTTGGCATGATCATTGCGCTGTTTATCAATGTATTGCCAGTGACTTAGGAAGTACCATTAAATTACATTATCATGGTAAGTCAATCTATACATGGAAAATTTAATATCTCTAACAGTCTCAATGAAGTTTTTAGCTAAGCTCTTTTGATTCCATATATAATTTTGATGCCATTTTTTTTTTTTGCATATTACAGAGGTAATGTTATGGCCAAGAGGCTATTACGGTCTATTACGACCAATAGGGGGTTGCCCAGATGTAATTGAAGAAACCTGGTACGATGGTGCCAGAATTCACTACAGTGAAGGTGGTAACTATTATTCCGATCCATATAATATGGATGGTAATCACACCGATTACTTAATGGAACATAAATTCTGTCTTCATGAGGACGAATTACGACCTGACTTCATGCCTGTATATCAAACTTACTGGGATCCTGGTAGATATTGTATATTGAGAGTCAATGGAACCTGTCCTCGCAGTAAGTTTTCCTTTTTCACGCCCATATGAAATGGTGGGGGTGGGGGGGGGGGGGGTGGCGGACATCGCCGTCCGTCCGTCCGTCCGTCCGTCCGTCCGTCCACAATTGCTCGTAAACACTCTAGAAGTCATAATACTTGGCTGATTTTGACGAAAGTAGGTATGATTGTTTCATAGCACAATCGTTTAGAGCGTTGATTCTTTACATGGCGTCATTTGCTTGGTTTCGTCGTGGTTGTGGGTTCTGATTTCGATCAGCGTGTGAAAGTCCGATGACCTTGAATAAATCCTCTTCCAGTCGACCGACTTGAATTTTCAAGTTAGTAACTTGAAAGATACTAACTTGAAAATTCAAGATACTAACTTGAAAATTCAAGATACTAACTTGAAAATTCAAGATACTAACTTGAAAATTCATGATACGAACTTAAAAATTCAAGTAGCTAACTTGAAAATTCAACATACTAACTTGGAAATTCAACTTAATAAATTCAACATACTAGCTTGAAAATTCAAGATACTAGCTTGAAAATTCAAGATACTAACTTGAAAATTCAAGTAACTAACTTGAAAATTCGATTTACTAACTTGAAAATTCGAGTTACTAACTTGAAAATTCAACATACTAACTTGAAAATTCAACATACTAACTTGAAAATTCAAAAAAAAAAAAAAAAATGAATGGCCCTAATACGCTTCCGTACCATTGTTCTTCAAAGCGCGTTCATTTTTAGCTTGCAAACACTCTTAAAGGCACAATTTTTGACAGATTTTGACAAAACTTGGTGAAATTGTTTATTATCATCCATTGATGAACCCTATTTGAAAATCAAAAAATGTTTTATAGGAGTTGACCTTGTTCCTGAAAACGCTAGACGATTCTTACAGGATTTTGACAAAACTTGGAAATATTATCAGTATCGCCCAAAAAAGTTCAAAAGAAGTGTATGGTTGAACATTTCATACTGGTGATTGTTACTGTACTGCCAAATATGTTTATTCAAATTCAAAGCTGTCAGTGGGCTTGTCTGGCAAGCTATCTTACAATGTGCGTGGTCGTCATACACACTTTCGGATTTGGGGAAACTGTTTTCAGTATAAGACTATCAGTGCTATTTTGTACCTGGAATTACAATGTGCGAGGACAATTGAAGCCTATACATTGAAAAATATTCGTTATGCAGAGGATATATCTATCAGTAATTTAGTAAAATAAATCTTAAAGAGCCATTTCTTGACCAATCAAGACGAGTAGTTTTTTTCTTTCGACACTGTCACAGAAAATAGAAATAGAAAAAAAATTCTTAGATTGAGATATTTTTGACGGAATTATGGGGTCTTCATACGTTTCTAATACTTCTGAAGACTATTAACCTCATATTCAAGACTCAAATCAACCCCCTCAATGGCACATCTGCCCCTTAATTATTTTTTTTTAATTCTTTTCTCTTAAATCTAGATTTTACGGAAGGTTATATAAAAATGATAGATTTTAATGGTAATATTACAATGGAAGGTGAGGAAATTCCTGTCGAATCATCAGAAGAAGGTATTTTACCTGATGGAGAATACGATGACAATTCAACTCTTCTCCAGTTCTGTTGTCGAAATGATGGCGAACTTGATAAAGCTCTCCTATTGCCATCTGGTAAACCCTTTGTTCTTTTCATGGCTGAAAACGAAACAGAATGTCAAGATGTTAGAGGTAAGAAGATTAGATTGTTGTTATTATATTCTTATAAACATTTATATTAATTTAGGTTTTAGGCTGAGCGTTGGTAGGTGTTCTGTGGCAAGATCACCAAGTAGACTCTTCGCATGCAGAGCTGCCTCGACGAATTACCTCATATAAACAACAGTAATGACAGAATAAATCGATTTAAGGCAAACTTATCTGGCTATCAATGTATTTACACCCAACGTGTTGTTATTGTAGCTATGACGTGGGATATTGAGCATTTTAGTTTTGCTGATGATGGTGAGGGTCTTGAGAGAGAGTTAAATGGAAGTATACCAAGATCTACTATATCAGATAATAATACTTTGATATACCTTTGTCACTACAAACCTCTTACATGTGGTATGTAGTCAAACATATTCTTATAACGCATCATTTACAGTTTGATTCTTTGAAATTCAGAAATGTACACTTTGTAAAACGTGTTCTTAGATCTGGAATTTTTAATTGTTACTAAGTATTCTTTTACTTCTCTAAATTACGTGGGTGAGTAGCCTATTAGATTATACTAAATTTATTTTGTAGGTTGTGTGTATGAGAACGGAGAATATGTAACATTGGGTAGTACATATGAAATCGACAATGGATGTATAACTTACAAATGTATTGAAGAGGAAATGATCCACAAAAACATTCTACAACTTGATTCTGCAGGTATATACATGTACAACAACTTGCCGTGCGCATTTTCATTGAGTCCAAATTAGGTGCAATTACTTGAAACATTGCCTATTATTCAGCAAATAATGGATAACAAGAAGTGACTTATAGTGAATTGTACTTGTTGCGCAAACATTCACTTTAAAATATAGATGTAGCCTTAGCATTTCCTATAATGTAGAATTTTTTTCTGCCATCATGTTTTTTATTACGTGACTAGAATTAGTTAGCTCTTCGATAAGAGTTTGAAGCTGTAGAATTTTGTCATAATTTAGCTATAGTTGGAAATCTATAGTATTTCATCTGTTCTTGTTGCTATGTCTTTGGAACATTGACAAATATAAAAATGACAACTACCTTGATTAGAGAACAGAAGATAATTCATTTCCAAGGTTATTGATATTGAAACGTTGTTATCGCTACACAGGTGACTCAAATTGCAGTGATGGGGCTGGAACGCCTTCCAAGGAAAATATTTTTTGACATTTGCTCTCCTGTATTTGTTTCTGGTGGTGGGGACCACGTTAGGGATAGGGGCTCGTGGACTTGGTTCAACCAGTGGTAGTTGCATATATACTATATACAATTGTTTGTTTTTTTTCTATATTTTCTTTATTTTTGTTATTAGGTTGTTATGAGAACAATATTTGTATAGATGAAGGAGCCTCTTACGGGTATCAACAAGGCGAATCCTGTTATGAGAGAACATGTATGAGAAAAGAAAATCCGGTTAAAAATTTCTACACTAGTTACTGGGGACTAGAGAACATTCCCTATGGTAGGTATTTCAAAGATTCTCCAGGTTTTTCTCTAATATACTGACGGGCGGTACTTTCGTTTCTTGAAAATGATGAAAACGTTGATTGATCTATGATGGCTGATTAGATAAAAACGAGTTTATATAGGTCTAGTATACAGGCAAGATCGTGTTGAGTTTGACCTAATAACCCCGAAAGAAGAATCGAATGCAGAGACTAAGTAAAAATATGGTGAACATATTTTCTTTAATCAATAGGCACAATGTTCAGAGTAGATGAATAGATTTCCAACAAATGAATTATCAATACCCTTTAACTTTCACTAGCTGTATTGGATAAGGGTGGGATCAAATTTACTCGTGATTATTCTTATTGAAGGTTGTAGAGAAGTAGGATCTTGTGTTCCCAATGGTACTGTTATCAACAATGGTTGCTTTGAAAAGAGGTGTGAAATTATAGATGGTGTTCCTAAATTTGTAGTTACAACTGCAGGTAGATCATACATTGAGGGATTAATACGTAAACTGGGCAATACATTTTTTGAATAGACTTATAGTACATGTATTTCAATATTTAGTAGTATTACTGTATAAAATGCACTATAAAATATTAAAACACCTTTATTTTATATAATTATGTTATAGATTAAATGAGGCATTACCATGTAAAAGTAAAGTACATATACTATCGCATACTTATCTCGGCATACACAATCGTACTATTATAATAATTGAACTACTACTGTATGTCTATATTAAGTTGGTTGTTAAATATATTAAAGGGTTTATTGTGCCTGTGGAATAGATTGCATGTGGTTTGCTTTTTGTGGTCTCAAACTTTCAGGATGTAACATTTTATTTACAGAGAATGATTAACGACAGAACATCAAATGACAGGGAAGGGAAGATTTGATAATAACCCTTATCTTGTTTTGTTAATGTACTATGCTGATATTTTTAGGTTGTACATCTGGAGATACGTGTATTCCAGTAGGACAAAATATCACTACCAATGAATGTGTGACATTACAGTGTCGAGAAAACTTGGTGGAAAAAAGAACAGAACTAGCTGTGGTTAAAGGAGGTCCTTTGTGTTATCAATTTTGAATATTTTCTCAGCCTAATTTGAGTTACTACAAATTCGTTAGATCAATTTTAAAGAGGTTGGAGATCAGTCGAGTGATTAGAATCTTGTCCTTTCTTGACTTATTTCGTCGGGTGATGGTCATAATTTATCATCACAGTCGGCATAAAAATAGTCAGCCTAGATATTTACGCTCAGGAGAAAACATTGATTCACAAATAGATTTCTTGTCCGTAAATGTACATCGACTTAAAACCATTTCATGTAAAAATTATACAATATGCCGTGTACGAGTCAAGTTTTCGTTCATGTAGATTCATTGTTTTTCTATTTTGATAGTTACAGCCGATTTTAATTTAAGACTCGTGTAAAACTATTTCCTCTACTATGTTATGTATATAATTTTACTATGACCATGATAGTAACCTGCTATTATTTAAAACATTCAGGTTAAATGTGGTTTCAGGTTGTATGTTTGGTGGAAAATGTCATGCTAAGGGGGCTGTGTGGCGACATGATTGTATAGATTACATTTGTGAAGAATTCTCGAATAAAACAGTCACAAAGTTCTTCGAAAGACAAACGCAAATATGTAAGATTTATCGCCAGTTTTTTAATGTAACGTAAACATAATGTAATGTACGTTATATGATAATTAAATCCTCGCCTAATTCCGTGCAAAAAAGGTACTGGAAAGTAGAGCTTAATCCCAAAATCACTTTATTTCTAACGCGATACATCTGATTTACTATGTCAATCCACCGAAATTTTTAAGAGCCGCGGTGGCTTTGTGCTCCAGGTAATATTGGGATTTTTCAACTCGATTCCCCCTGTCAGTGATGCAGGTAAGAGACTGGCATGGAAAAGGCGTCTAGTCGTTCGGATGGGACAAATAGCTTAAGGCTATGCGCGTTCAATGACCCTCGACAGTTGAAAATCGAAATGAGCCTGCTATTGCCGCTGCGGCGACTGTCCTCGCAAAATTTCTCTCATTGCACCCTTGACTGTCTTAATTTTCACCGAAATTGATGATTTTTATTATTAGATTGTACTGATATTAATGGGGTGTGCCATGAAACGGGGTCAATAGTAAAACATAACTGTTGGGATTATGAATGTTTTGTTAATGGAAAAAACAGAAATTTGGTTCTAGTCGGAGGAGGTTAGTTTACTGGTTTTTTTTTATTGTTCAGGTGTTGGCTCACGTTTTGCTTAGATTGAAACATACATGGGTATTCTGAATCAGTTGATATATACGAAGAAAAATAGCCCTTACTGGCATTTGATGTGAAAAAATAAGCATTAAATAACTTTGATAAGAAACTGGGATATTGGCAAATAATTATGTCTCTATCAGCATTATGTTTCTGATTTCTGAATGACGTGTGTTTGTGAGTTACAATATGTTGTTCTCTTTAAGGATGCTCGCATTTGGGCCGATGTCATCAGAGTGGTGAAATTTGGAAGGAAAAATGTTCAAATTTCACTTGTAAAACTTACAAAAATGAGACATATTTCAAGGCGGGTGTAGAATATGCCGATCCTGGTATGTACATTAAATGTTTTCATGATATAATTCAATTAAATGACATTGACAATAATACACTTTCAGTTTCTTCAATTTTAATTTTAAATAATTACATATTTCAATCAAAAGATCACTTTTTAGTATTTCCGTGCTAAAATGAATGGAAACATATAGATATTTCGTTTCACTTTTCTTTTCAGCTTGTGAACTTAAAAATGGAACATGTATTCCCGAAGGAACTAACGTAACAGAGGGCTGCTCAATTCGCCAGTGTAGAAAAACTGGTTTAGAATGTGGTTTAATAGCAATATCTGGGGGTATGATATATCTTGATATTACATCTCAGGTTTAATTTGTCTGCAAAGTTCAAATTTAATAACAGCTATTTAACAAAAAGTCCGTCATTTGTTTTTTTTTTTTTCAAACAATTGTTTTGTTTCAAAAAATGAGTTTTCCGCCTGAAGGGTTGTAATTGGGGTTTGTTTTCTATGAGGCCAAAACGCGGTTATGTATTTCATAGCAACGCTTCCAGTACACTTCAAATAATTAATATATTTAGCAAGTATCATATTTATATTTTCAATTTTTAAATGTGTGCGACAGAGGAATTCCTGATCAGGCAACAATGGACAAATTACGTCATCTGTGCCTGATACTTATAAGCGTAATTATTTCTATTTTATCGATTTCATTTAGCATGTTCAACCAATAATGGTACTTGTATTGATGTTGGTTCTACTTTTAAATTTGGCTGTTCAACTTATAAATGCAACAAGTATGATAATCAGATTAAACTGGAGCCGGTTGTCGGTGGTGAGAATTACACTAACATTATTAATCTTTTTGATTTAAGAATTGTTATCTTTACTTTGTCATGTATCTTTCTCGTAGCCAATCCCCTCCCCCGCCTACAAAATTTCAATTGTTATTTTTAAATAATTTTATTCATTTTACTGAGTAAAGGGGAGTCTTTATTAGAAGACAACTAATCCTGAACCTTAAATTCGTCGGGAAATGTCAGGAAATCACGTTTCTTGAGTCTAATTCTCAATTCTCTAAACGGCATACTCATAGACCCTATACAAATATCTTGAACCTTCAATTTAATGTCAAGAAATCGCGTTTCCAGGTGTTTACTTCTAAAAAAAAAATTCTCGGCGTGATCCCTCAGACCCAATACAAATAATCTGGAACCCCTAGATTCGGTAGGAAATGTCAGGTATTTGCGTTTCTAGGCGTCTAATTCTCAAAATTTTCTTGTGGTGGTCCCACAGTCCCTATACAAATAAACCTCAAATTCGCCAGAAAATGTTAGGAAATCGCGTTTCAGGGAGTCAAATTTTCTTAAGGAGGTCCCCAGACTTCAGAAAATCGTGTCTTCAGGCTTCTAATGGGCGTCCCGGGCAGCAATAAAGATAGCAATAATTCTATAGAGAGCACCACTGTAATGCGTAACAATTCACAAAGTTTTCCGGGAGGGGAAGAGGGTACTCTCCCCCCCCCCCCCCCCCTTTGATTGGACGTTTGCTTAAAGTACTTGGCTGGCTGGATACGGGTCTGGTATCTTTCTAAGGTGACTATTCATATATAGGCCTACAGTATTTCTTTGGTTCTTTGTAAATTTGATAATAAATGTCTATTTATATATGATTAATCTAAAGAATGGATCAAATATCTACAGTTCATTGTGATTTCGTCGCATAATTCCTAATAGTCATACAATTGAGTCTTGTTCTGTTAAGTATTATTGTTTGATATAAAAGTCTTTAATAATACATGTAATGTTTTAAGATGTGGCTTCATTACAGTAATTCGGCTATTCGAAAGCGGTGGGGTTTGTACAAACTTTTGAATTTCATGTAAAAGAAGCATTGTGGTATTTATGAATTGTGGTTTTCATGACTGTGGTTTTTGATAGGGTATATGACGTGGGATTGATGGAATGTATCTATTCTCTTGTACTGTCATAATGTTAACTTTTCAGGGAAAATGTTGAGATTTTCAGCAATAAACAAACCAAACAAAAAATACACCTGCTATACATTATAAAGCATTTCTTACCCTCTTTTACTTTTACAGAATTTTATTTTTAAAACGTAATAATAACTACATTTCGTCAACACTCGTTAAAGTGAAGAAAAAAAAATATATAATGAATCTGAAAAATGAATTTAGCTTTATTCGAAAACCTCAGATTTTATAACAGATGCTCATACACTCATTTCATTTTCAGGCTGTAGTTATGATGGTTCGTGCTATGATGTTGGAGCTAAGTTTAATCGTTCTTGTAAAGAATATGAATGTCAAGAGTTGAATGGTTTTTATCAGATTAAAATGATAAGTAGAGGTAAATTATTGGAGTTAACACTTGATATTGGGCAATCACAATGGTGAAACACACTGGATGTATTTTGTGAAGCTCAATTGTTCGCTGGTGTTTCAATTTCAAGCAAGTTGGTACAAAGGAATATTGAAGCTATCCTGTCTATTAGGATGGCCAAAATTGCTTTAATCTTGACCAAAAAATGAGTCTTTGTTCATCAGGGGACTTATCTGGTGTAAAAACTATATAACAGAATCCGTCTAAATACAATCAATCCAAAAAATTAAATTCATTAAACTAAGTTATTCTGAAACACCTGGTAAGTCCAACTGATTAATATATACTTGTTGATCAAGTTTGAGACTTAAAAATTTAATGTCCATTCTAAGAGGTAGTAAGGTGTGGCTAGACAGCTGCAACAATACACCCCTGATGTCGTTACTATTGATATTCTTTTTACAGTTAGTTCACAATAGTTAGATGATTTGTGTAATTTGGTTTGTTTCTCCAAATTAAGTAGCCTACTATTTTAAGATTTCCCTCTTTAAATACCTTTCATGACAATTTTTGTCTAGTGTATTGTGAACTGACGTTGGTGAGCTTTTAATTGATGAATTATTGGGTTAATTTTTATTTAAATTTACAGATATATCATATTATATTTTTGTGAAAGAAAAAAACAACTGTGATTTAGATCTAAAATACGTCTGAGTGCTTTCTTTAAGAGAATTTTTGAACGGAAAACATCTTTGAAAGATTTTGGTCGTAATCTCAATTTATAAGTGAATATATCTGTATGTTTGTGGGATGCCATTTTATTAGGTTGTCTTGTGGGTGATGAATGTATGAAGGCCGACGAAGTTAGAGTAGAGGGTTGTTTTAAGAAAACATGTACAGTTACAACTCGTAGCTGTAGAGTACATTACATTGAAGCAGGTAATTTAAACTATTGTTGTTGGAAAGAATTGGAAATGTTTTCCTTTTTTGGTCCGTTGAGTGATCTCGAAAAATCATTCACAACGACCTCATTAATTGGTAGAATGCAATCTGGTCATTGAGATGTCCACAGTTCTCGTTTCAATTCATTCAAGATATAGTCCATGATCATTCTGATGGTCTTAGAACCATTTTAGATACTTTTGTTGGTCTTTGTGCCTTTTTTTACATTCAAACTTATTGAACTGTGTTATTGAATAATGACGTAAATACTTGTTGTGTATCGACATACATAGAGACTTATTGAATAATGAGCTAAAATACCATCTTGTTAAATAATGACTTGAATATATTGCTGGTCTGTTTACCTTTTTTACATTCAAACTTGTTGAACTTAAATGACTTGTACCTTGTTGAATAATGACTTGAATGTTTGTTGAATAATGAGCTAAAAAATAATAACTTGTTGGATAATGACGTAAGACTCCATGATTAATGACTTGAATGTTTGTTTAATAAGGAGCTAAAAAATTTTCTTGTTAAATAATGATGTAAGACTTGTTGAATAATGACTTGAATATAAGCTTGTTGAAAAATGGCGGTATCGGGGACATTGACAGAGAAATAATGAAGCGAAATTTTTTGAAGCACGTAGTAATAAAGTTTCAAGGCTAGTCTCGTTATTTACCTGCATGGAATAGAAATTTACCAAGACTAATCAATTCAGAATGGATATGTACACTTAATAATAGAATAAGTTTGAAGACGCTAGGTTTTGTATGGGCCTAATAGTATTTTTTAATGTTCAATATTCGCAAAGAATTATATTTTAGGCATATAAGAATAAAATGAAACTCGTCTTCAATATCTTGAATATTACAATTTACAGATACAGTTCTCTCCTTGACGTTTATCATTTCTACCTTTTTGTATCTCCAAGGAGTGACTGGATAAACGTATTCTGATTTTTCCCTGACAAAATTCATATTGATGAGATCTTAGACAAGTTCGAATTTGATGATGTTTCGATGAACGGTCTTTGAGTTATTGCCCTTGACTTTGGAAAAACACATCAAAATTTGTTTGTGAACGTATTAGAGACTACAATTTTCAATTGATTTTAATGAAACATGATGGATCATGTATATTGATGCGATAATTTGATAAATGGCAGTAAATATATACATTATTGAATTCAAACTATTAAAATTTCTTCAATATGAGAAAATTCATACTTTAGTCACTAAAGACTGTTTTATCATTTCTGACAGCTGCCAGTGGGCGTTACCTTGCCTGGCAAGCTATCTTCGAATTTTGTCTCCAATATAAGCATGTCGTTATAAACAGTTTGAAGTAATACATTTTCAGTATTAAGTAATTTGAACAAGTATTTAAATTCATCGTGACGCCCAATTTTATAAGTTTAAACAATAGATTAAAGCGATTGGTAAAATCGAAAACTTTTTATAATCGACGAAGCACACATACATCTTTACTTTTTGTTCTGTTAATTAGTGACTATAGGATAACTATCGCGTCTATTGTTCATAACACGAAGGCTCCTATTTGTAATCAATGGCAACCGAAGTTTGTCGGAACTATGTTAATATCGTCACGTGTTCACATAATTCAGTTATATCAAACATGAAAAGACAAATGTAAAAAAACGTAAGATATGGATTCAAAATGGTTATATATTAACCCATAGTCACATATAGCATTTAATGCATTAGAGGTGCAATTATTATCCCCAAAGAATTCTAAGGTTATGGACTATATTCAGGTCTTAAACACTGCAAATTACCGCAGAATATACACAACAAAACACATCATCCATTACAGAGACTGATTCAGCTTTACGGAAACTGGCGCAGATTTCAAAATGAAAGGCTTATTGAAAAATACGTGTAAAATGAAGACTTTAAAAGATGACGTGAAGACTTTTTTCATAATAACTAAAGACTAAATATGTCGCAAAGACTTTTTATATATTGATACGGAGACGAATTGAGCAAAGGCACGAAGATCGGAAAATAATGATGTGAATAATGTAAATGGAATCGTCAAGTAATAACAATAACGCTGAAGCTTGGTGTACTTACCATAATGAATAAACGTATTATGAGAAAATAGTCTTACTTTCGAGTGTGACAGTCTGTATATGGATTGGTCAGACTGATATAATCAGAAATCACCTTTAAATAAAGACATGTAGGTAAGAAATGTATATTTCTTATATTTTAAGTTGAAATATTACTACAGTATGCTCGTTCATTGTAAAGTTATTGTGTACGGTGAAAACTAATATTCAAGATAGAAGGTTTGTAATGGTGGTTACCCTCTCCCCCAGCTTGTGGTGATCACTGTGGGTAAATAAATTGGTTGTCTGGTTGTGTTTGTGTAACATTAATTGGATATTTAAATATTTTATGAATTCATTATATTATTAACTGATGACCTACAAATTATTTAAATCACAAAAAAATACACCCCACAATTGATCTAATCCTGTTTATCTCATCTTTAAAAGTGTACACGGTTGAAGTTGGTTCTCTTTTTCCAGAACTTATTTGAGTGATCTAGACACGAGACTAAATTAAACTTCATAGGGGTTACCACTTAAGGGTTATCACATCTTACGTGATAAAAATTGTACACCGTTGGATCACAAGGGATTAGTTACTTTTTGCTTACCCGATGTAAGGTATGTCAAAATGACAAGTGATAACTAATAAAGAATGAAAGAACATCATTATCTTTGTTACAGTTTGTTTAACAGTGGAAGGTACGTGTGTTCTACCAGGAGCAGCAACGGTGTTCAATACAACTGATATTCCATCCATGTATGGGGTAGATTGTACCTGTATTGCTGGTGGAGATTATAACTGTGCTTCACAGACTCCAGTTTAACACTGGATATCATCAACCTTTTCAGATCGTTACTGACAACCAATTTTCTACAATAACATCTCTCCACATGCTGTAATCCAAAGTGATAATCGTATATCTAAAGTTATTTACTTAAATGATGTATAACAAGAATGCTTTGTATTTACTTAACGACTGAATAAAACGTTGATATGGATTTGAATTTGTTTTTGATTCGGTACCTCATACACCATTAGCAGTAAGTTATTGTCTGCAGAAGTAATGTACAAAAATGCCTATGAGGTTCTGTGTACGATTATGTGAACAATCTGTGTATAGTCAGTCGGCCTTGGTACTAGTCTTTGAAAACTGAATATCGATATAAAGAATTTATAAAATAAAAGGGTATAAAATATCAATTATTCTGCTTTTGACAAACACACTGGTAATTGAACAATAACAATAATCTAAATTGGATTATTTGAATGAGATATAATGGTGTTGCGTTGTAACGATACATTCTGAAAAACGTTGGAACTGAAGTTTTTTGGAAATATATCTGAGCATTAATGGTTCCGTTTTATAAATTCAATTTCATCTATAATGGTCTTAATTTTGAAACAAATTTGAGCTATAATCGTTCTGTTTTTGAGTATTGTTTTAATACTGTGTGTGCTCTGCTTTGAAATTTAGATTGTCCTTACAACCAAAATGGCAAGCAGACGTGTGTTCCAGTAAACACGACAGTGGGCACAGGTTGTTCCAAGTACAAATGTGAAAAAACTGGTCCTGCGGTTCATGACGTTAAACTGAAAGCACAAGAAAAAGGTGAGATTGTATTTGATAACGAAATTATGAGCTATTTCTATCATTTTACTAGAATATGAAGAAAGAGGTAATTTGTTTGAGATGGGTATATGAAAGTAAATACATGAAACATAATCTAATATATTGGTATTACTTTTAGGATGAACGGACAGAAAGTAAGTCTTTTGGGATAAACATCGATTATGTCCTCGACTCGCTAATCCTATTATTCATATTCATTGTGTTCTTTCGTAAAACAGTCCTCTAATTGTTTGCTTTAACATCTAATCGACATAGTCCCTTTTGGTCACTTCACATGCCTCAAAAGGGAAAATGAGATATCTGAGGTTGCCCGAATTTCTAACTTAGTTATGAGAGTTTTGCATAACTATTGTTTTTGGCAGAGTATTTTCACTCTTTCTAGAACACATGATACTACCCCCCTTAGGAGATCCACAAGTATTCAGATTAATTTAGGATATTCGGGCAAAGATATGATTTCATTTTTAAATTCCAAAAAAAAAAAAATAAAATAAAATCGGGCCGTTCAAAAATTTTGTTTTTTTAATGCTTTGCCCGAAAAACTAGCCTTCGGGCTGCGAGGAGTGCCCCCCCCCCCCCCCTCCCCCCACCCTGTGGCTCCGCCACTGAATTACCTGAGCTAATCAGTTATAGTTTTCACAGCTCATCGTCAAAATTGAGACTAATCTATGTAGGTCCAGAGTTATCTGTGTTTGAAAGTTGAAATGACGACTCCTCATTTTTTGAGACACAGACGTATATAGAAATACAGAAATAGGAACTTAAATTCCTAGTTTGTGAAATTTTGGAATAAATTATGCAATTTTCGTACACTTCTGAAGATTATACACATATATTCAAATTCCAAATCAAACCCCCAAAATGGAAATTGAAATGCAGTTCCTCTGCATCTGATAATTGGACCTGTAATAAGTTTTCATAATTTATATTTTAGCGTGTTCCTATAAAGGTAAATGTTACGAAATCAATAAGAATTTCTTTCACTTCAAAGCATCGTTTTGTATGAAGTTCTTCTGTAAAAGCAATGGGTATGCAGATTATAAAGAAACCAGTAAGTAATTTTAATAAACAACAGGACGTTTTGGTGTATTTTGCCACTATATTGAACTATCGGTTCACATTAACTCGTGTCCACGGTACATGCTACAAGTAATATAGGCGGACACTTACCAAGGCAATTTTTATACGCCCACATGGGAATGTATATATATTGCCGTCGCCTCTGTCCGTCCGTCCGTCCACATTTGTTGTATGCACGATAGAGGCATAGAGTTTTTTCTGATCTTGATGAAACTTGGTTTGCAGGTATATATTGATAAGATCTCGGTGAAGTTCGAAATTGGTTATAATCGGATGAACGGTTTTAGAGTTATTGCCCTTGACTTAGTAAAAACGCGTTGAATTTGGCTTGTATGCACAATAGAGGCTGCAATTTTTATCTGATCTTAATGAAACTTAGTATGCATGTATACATTAATGAGATCACGGTCAAGTTCAAAATTGGTAATAATCGGATGAACGGTTTGAGAGTTATTGCCCTTAACTTAGTAAAAACGCGTTTAAATTGGATTGTATGCACGTTAAAGCTTCAATTTTTATCTGATCTTGATGAAACTTGCTATGCATGTATATATTGATGAGATCTAGGTCAAGTGCGAAATTGGTAATAATCGGATGAACGGTTTTAGAGTTATTGCCCTTGACTTAGTAAAAAAATCGTTAAATTTGGCTTGTATGCACGCCAAAAGCTGCAATTTTTATCCGATCTTGATGAAACTTAGTATGCACTTATATGTTGATGCGATCTCGGACAAGTTCGAAATTGGTAATAATCAGATGAACAGTTTCAGAGTTATTGCCCTTGACTTAGTTTAAACGCGTTAAATTTGGCTTGTATGCACGATAAAGGCTGCAATTTTCATCCGATCTTGATGAAACTTAGTATGCATGTACATATTAATGAGATCTCGGTCAAATTTGAAATTGGTAATAATCGGATGAACGGTTTCAGAGTCATTGCCCTTGACATAGTAAAATTGCGTTAAAATTGCCTTGTATGCCCAATGAACGCTACAATTTTGATTCCATCTTAGTATGCATGAATATATTGATGAGATATCGGTCAAGTTTGAAGTTTGAAGATTTCAGGGTTATTGCCCTTGACTTAGTAAAATTTGGCTTATAGGCTTGCTATAGACTACAGTTTTTATCCGATATCATGTATATATTGATGAGATTTCGGTCAGGTTTGTCATAATCAGATGAATGGTTTTTGAGTTATCGCATTGATTTTGTAAAAAAAAACTTACAAATTTGGCTTGAAGGCATGATACAGGGTACAGTTTTTATCTGATCTCGATGAAACTTGGTATTCATGTATATATTGATCTCGGTCAAGTTGAAATTGGTAACAATCGGGTGAACGGTTTTGGAGTTATTGCCCTTGAATTAATTCAATGCTTGTAGGCCTGATAGAGACTACATTTTTTATACGATATTGATGGAACTTGGTATGAGATCTCTGTAAAGCTTGAAATTAGTAAAAATAGGATGATTGGTTTCACATATTAAACCACTACAGACTTCGTTACTTTGTTATGATTTCTGACAGCTGGTAGTGGGCGTATGTTACCTTGCCTGGCAAGCTATCTTTGTTGGATTGTATCACAGCCTTGCTTTATAAAATCTGATGGCATTTGTGTGTCGTTTTCGTATTTTAAATT
The DNA here is from genome assembly GCF_000327385.1 of Lottia gigantea. NCBI lineage: Eukaryota > Metazoa > Mollusca > Gastropoda > Lottiidae > Lottia > Lottia gigantea. The sequence goes on from NW_008710508.1 coordinate 619,282, forward strand.
TTTCGCGTATATTTCAGTGTGCCGCACCGATGAAGGCAAATGTGTGTCTTATGGTTCACCAGAAACATTCAATATAATAATCACCGGAATTAAAGGCACAGACTGTCTATGTTCAAGTAGCGGATCACCTATTTGTAAAGATTATAAAATGCTGTAAAATTTGCTGGAAAATCTCAATTATTCTTTTCTTTCAATGCTTTACTCTTTTGAGCTGCAAAATAAACCGTATTTCTATTTCATTGAAAAAAACCTATTCACAGATTGGTTAAAATAACCATGCAAATACAGAAATAGAAAATAATGCCTTATTTATTTGTTTTGTACTTACTTATTTACAAATCTGCTACATGGCGGTGATTAATCGGCAGAATTCAGACCAGCGACCTTTTCTTTTCATATGATTTGACTAAAAGAGGAAAAAATCGGGACCAAAAAAATATGTCTGATTACACAGAATGCCGGAATTCACAGAGTATACTGCACTTAAAGGGACAGTACGCCATATTTTGACCAATTATACTTTAGTCTTAGAAACGGGAATTTTTTAGTTTAGCCAATCAGTAATAATATTCACAGCTCACCGTAATTGGAGCCTTCAAATCCATGTGTATCCGTATTTGATTGTTAAAATTACAACTCGTCAAGTTACTCTGTGATATATATGGGACGAAATAGTGAATAAAATTCATAGTTTGAAGTATTTTTAAAGGAATTATGCGATTTTCTTACATTTCTAGTACCGTACTTCTGAAGACTATTATCATATATTCCAGACTAAAGTCAATCCCCCAAAATGCCGCATCTGTCCCTTTAATTCAAACGCGCCAAATATTTTTGATTGAAATAATTGATTACCATATTATGCGTATGCTTTCTTTTAAATTTCCATCTTGTATATCCCGAACTCTTAATATCCCTGATCAGCGATTTGATTGCAGAGATATGGTTGTATAAATACGTGCATTACCAGCTCAGTTTTATCATGTTTTGCAACGTACAATAATACGCTGACAAAGAATCAGACATCGTGTCCAAACCTTACTCGTGATACGATGATATTCAGACAACTGTATCCCTTTGGCTACAAATATATTGCCTAAAATTCAACCCTTCAGACCCTACATGCAGTTGTTTGAATAATATATTGGAGTAGAAATAATTACCCTTTCTTCGTCGAAGAAAAGCCGAAGCATTTTCGAAATTAGAGGGTGCATGGTTTCAAATGCCTACCGCCCTACCCCACCTATCGGAAATAAAAAAAAAGATAGCTTTGCGAAGCAAGGTGACATACGCCCACCTACAGCTTTGATTGCAAGTACAAAATTTTGTTTATAGCCCGTACAGTGAGTATGAGCCAATTGTGAACAGACGGGCGGATGACCAAATGCTTCCATTATACTACGTGTGGGCATATAAATATCAAAAGAATCCATAAAGAATTGTTGCTTAAAGAGTGAGCAAAAGTTGCACTTGTAGTTTCCTTATTTTTAGTCTCAAATTAAGCAAGCTATTTGATAAATTGGTGTTTCTGATGAATTATCATGTATTCTTATCATTATGTTCTTTTTGCATATAATTAAGAGTTTGAACCAATCACAAATACCCATGTACATGTGTATAGTATTCAGTCTGGATAAACAAAAAGATTTTTTGACCTTTCTTGATCGGCCACTCATTGGAATTCTCTCACAGATTAACTAATTATGAATTAATTATGGGCATGTGAGACAAACTGGTAGTTTTCCAAGTCATAAGAACACCCCTACTTTCTATTCATATAAATATTAGCATTTACATTTTTATAAATGAAAATAAGGGAACCCCTTTTTAAACATGAAAATACCATGATGTTGGAATTTTAGCGATATTCACAGGTCTGAAGGCCCCATGTGATTGAGCTTGTGCCAATTCCATCCAAAAAAATTACCCCCCCCCCCCCCCTTCCTTACTGTGGAATGTGAAAAAATTGGCCATGTAGGGGCTTAATCTTTGACTGGCCAGTCCGCCATATTGGATATGTTTCATTGGCCATATTTTAGAAACTTAAGAAATAAAAAGTATTTCTCCCCATTGTACACCTAAATATGTCAGATTGGCATCTCGGGACCTTATTGACACCAACAAATTTCATTCATAATTCCATAGCAGACCATCCGCAAAAATTTGCCTTTTTTCAAAACTTTGTCATATAGAGACTGGCCAGTAACACAATTAGAAAATGAAAATACCATTATGTTGGAAATTTAGCGATATTCAAAGGTCTTTATCTCAAGATGTGACATTCTAATGAAAACATGTACTGAGTCGATGAGGGATTCTATTGTAATTCATAAATCAATTCTTTTCTTTTCTATAAAAATTATCCATTGGCCACAAAATTTGGCCAATAATTTAGGGACTAAGTCCTAACTCCGTCTAGTTGTGCGGACGGGACAGTAAACCAAGGCCTCGTGTCTACAGGCTGTGCACGTTAAAGATTCCGCGACAGTTGGAAATCGAAAAAGTGCAGGTTAATGCCACTGCCCTGGCAACATTAGCCTCATTGCACTCTACATGACGTTGTCCGTATTGATTTGCCCACTTGGTGCAGAAATATAGAACCTACAACTCCATTCATTTCATTCCGGAACCTGGACCTCTTCTTTTCGCACCTTTACACATACATTGCATTGCTCTGTAACAGGGTCCATTTAAAAGATGGTAAAACAGGATTATAATACAGTTTATTAACAATTGCATCTAAGAAACAACATTTGAATGAAGGCAACTTAGACAAACAGGCATAGGCCTAGGTATAAATATAATATATAAGAAAAATTCTGAAATAGATAAATAAAGTAATTATTGAATATTTTAAGATAAATTTTTAGAAAATAGCACTTAATTATAATATTATACAAAGGAACTTTAAGATTTACTTATGATTCAACTTTTAGATGTGACCAGAATAATATTTACAACTATATAACATCTACAATTAAATAACCTTACCCTAATTCCTAGGTATTTTGAGTATACACAATTTTAAATCCATAAATATCAATTATCACTATCCTTTTTCGAAGACAAAACTAATAAACTCTAGCTGCTTTCTTATTGAAAACATTAAACAAAGTAACTAAGAAACTAGCCAAACTGCCGAAAGACTATTAAACTTTACTTAAATTTACTCATAAGAGATACCAATTAACCATGACCAACTCTAGCAGACGACATTATATAGAAAAAGCAAACATACACAAACTTAGCAACAATAAAATACATATACAGATAATTTACACTCTAATGAATATAACACCACTACACTAAGAAAGCAGAGACTAATCTGGCAACTGTGTATCGGATCTTTCGCTAAGAGCTCTCCAGTTTAATGAGATATTTCACGGGATTCACGATCCAGAGAAAATTTAATAGACATAATATCATAAATTAATATGTACTGGATGCTTTTTATACGCCCACGCGTATATTGTCGCTGCCCCTGTCCGTCGGTCCGTCCGTCAACATTTCTTGTGAGCACTATAGAGACTGCAGTTTTCATCTGATTTTGATAAAACTTGGTGTGATGTATGGTGGCCCATGAGCGCCATAGCTGTTTTATTATTTTATTTATAAAAATACCTTTCTTTTGAATTTGAATTCATTTTTATTTCACTTTCATTTTGTTTTTAAATTCATTTCGTTTTTTATTTTACTTTCATTTTGTTTTTAAATTCGTTTTACTTTCATTTTGTTTTTAAATTCGTTTTATTTTCATTTCGTTTTTTATTTTACTTTCATTTTGTTTTTAAATTCATTTTACTTTCATTTCGTTTTTCTTTTTATTTTACTTTCGTTTTGTTTTTAAAATCATTTTACTTTTTATTTCACTTTCGTTTTGTTTTTAAAATAATTTTACTTTTACTTTCATTTCACTTTTTATTTTACTTTCACTTTCGTTTTGTTTTTAAAATCATTTTACTTTTACTTTCATTTTCGTTTTTTAAAAAAAAATTCTTCTTCATTTACTGCGCCATAGTGTCCAGATTATCCAGTCACACTTTTGTCTATCATCCAAGTGTTAGAGTAATTCCCCTTGAATGTGGTCGTGCGAGAATTAAACTCTCCTTTTTATACGCCCACATGAATATGTGGTCGTATATTGTCGTCGCCCCTGTCCGTCGGTCCGTCCGTCCGTCGGTCCGTCCGTCAACATTTCTTGTGAGCACTATAGAGACTAC
>NW_008710508.1:623551-625312 GCF_000327385.1 Lottia gigantea
GATAAGATCTCGACAAGTTCTAACTTGACACATTTTCGATGAACGGTTTTTGAGTTATTGCCCTTGACTTTGTAAAAACACGTCAACATTTGTTAAAAATAGTTTGTGAGCAGGATTGAAGCTACAGTTTTCAACCGATTCTGATGAAACTTGGTGTGATCATTGGAATTGATAAGATCTCGGACAAGTTCTAACTTGACACATTTTCGATGAACGGTTTTTGAGTTATTGCCCTTGACTTTGTAAAAAACGCGTCAAAATTTGTTAAAAATAGTTCGTGAGCAGGATTGAAGCTACATTTTTCAACCGATTCTGATGAAACTTGGTGTGATCATTGGAATTGATAAAATCTCAGACAAGTTCTAACTTGGCGCATTTTCGATGAACGGTTTTTGAGTTATTGCCCTTGACTTTGTTAAAATGCGTCGAAATTTGCTAAAAAAAAGTTCGTGAGCAGGATTGAAGCTACAGTTTTCAACCGATTCTGAAGAAACTTGTGGTGATCATTGGAGTTGATAAGATCTCGGACAAGTTCTAACTTGATGCAATTTTGATGAACGGTTTTCGAGTTATTGCCCTTACCTTTGTAAAAACGCGTCAAAATTTGTTCGTGGGCACAATAGAAGCTACAGTCTTCAACCGATTCTGATGAAACTTGGTGTGATCATTGAAATTGATAAGATCTCGGACAGGTTCTAACTTGACGCATTTTCGATGAAATGTTTTTGAGTTAATGCCATTAACTTACGAAAAACGCGTTAAAAGTTGTTTTTTGCCCTTGATTAGAGCTGTGTGATTTAATTGTTTGTTGTATTTGGGTTATTGATATTGATTTTAAAAAAATTTGTGGAATTATTCAGCATGAATGATTTCTTCAATATGAGAAAATTCGTACTTTAGTCACTAAAGACTGTTTTATTTTTTCTGACAGCTGCCAGTGGGCGTATGTTACCTTGTAACGCAAGCTATCTTTAATCTATGGGTGCTGGGGGTATTCATTTCCCAATATTCAGCATGCTTGCAAGGGAAATGGAGGCAGGGAAAGCTTGAGGTCGTGCTGATGGTGTAACTGACAAAATATTTGTGCCGACAGGTTTTTTAGTAGAAATACCACTACAAGAAGGCATATTCCTATTATGTTCATTTGTTGTGTTCATGTCAGTCTGAGAAAATTCAACGAATCTGATGTGAAGTAATTTAAATGATTTGATCTGATCTGATCAATATTTGAGAAAGATGGCCCTCGATCTCCTGCCATGATATCACATTTGTAAGAAGATGGAATATCAAAATGTTTTTGACAAGCAGCCTAGTTTAATGCTATCTAATGACATCTCCCCGTTAAATTCCACCATTGTGAGGTAAAAGTAAAATGATTTTAAAAACAAAACAAAAGTGAAATAAAAAGTAAAAATGAAATGAAAGTAAAATGAATTTAAAAACAAAATGAAAATAAAATAAAAAACGAAATGAAAGTAAAACGAATTTAAAAACAAAATGAAAGTAAAATGAAAATAAAAGTAAAATAAAAAACGAAATGAAAGTAAAACGAATTTAAAAACAAAATGAAAGTAAAATGAAAAAACGAAATGAAGGTAAAATAAAAATAAAAGTAAAATAAAAAACGAAATGAAAGTAAAATGAATTCAAAATCAAAATGAAAGTGAAATAAAAATGAATTCAAATTAAAAAGAATATTTTTTTCATAAATGAAATAATAAAACAGCTATGGCGCTCATGGGCCACCATACACAAGTTTTA
>NW_008710508.1:625362-651818 GCF_000327385.1 Lottia gigantea
TGTAAAAACGCGTCAAAATTTGTTCGTGGGCACAATAGAAGCTACAGTCTTCAACCGATTCTGATGAAACTTGGTGTGATCATTGAAATTGATAAGATCTCGGACAGGTTCTAACTTGACGCATTTTCGATGAAATGTTTTTGAGTTAATGCCATTAACTTACGAAAAACGCGTTAAAAGTTGTTTTTTGCCCTTGATTAGAGCTGTGTGATTTAATTGTTTGTTGTATTTGGGTTATTGATATTGATTTTAAAAAAATTTGTGGAATTATTCAGCATGAATGATTTCTTCAATATGAGAAAATTCGTACTTTAGTCACTAAAGACTGTTTTATTTTTTCTGACAGCTGCCAGTGGGCGTATGTTACCTTGTAACGCAAGCTATCTTTAATCTATGGGTGCTGGGGGTATTCATTTCCCAATATTCAGCATGCTTGCAAGGGAAATGGAGGCAGGGAAAGCTTGAGGTCGTGCTGATGGTGTAACTGACAAAATATTTGTGCCGACAGGTTTTTTAGTAGAAATACCACTACAAGAAGGTATATTCCTATTATGTTCATTTGTTGTGTTCATGTCAGTCTGAAAAAAATTCAACGAATCTGATGTGAAGTAATTTAAATGATTTGATCTGATCTGATCAATATTTGAGAAAGATGGCCCTCGATCTCCTGCCATGATATCACATTTGTAAGAAGATGGAATATCAAAATGTTTTTGACAAGCAGCCTAGTTTAATGCTATCTAATGACATCTCCCCGTTAAATTCCACCATTGTGAGGGGACCAAGACGGCGATATTTTCGACATTTACCCTCAACATGTTCTGAGAGTCTTTGAACAGTTAAATATTCCAAGGTTTCGCCATCACTAGTTTGGTTTCTACGTTTGGCAATTTGGGCCTTAAAATCTGTCCATTTTCGTTTAGACATAATTATTTGCTCCGTTAAGGGGGAGGTTACTCGCAAGAGCACAAGGGAAATAACTCCTGCTCACACTAGTATGTAATGACGTCATTGCTTGGATGATAGAAAGTGTGACTGGATAATCTGGACACTATGGCGCAGTAAATGAAGAAGAATTTTTTTTTTAAAACGAAAATAAAAGTAAAAGTAAAATGATTTTAAAAACAAAACGAAAGTGAAAGTAAAATAAAAAGTGAAATGAAAGTAAAAGTAAAATTATTTTAAAAACAAAACGAAAGTGAAATAAAAAGTAAAATGATTTTAAAAACAAAATGAAAGTGAAATAAAAAGTAAAAATGAAATGAAAGTAAAATGAATTTAAAAACAAAATGAAAATAAAATAAAAAACGAAATGAAAGTAAAATAAAAATAAAAGTAAAATAAAAAACAAAATGAAAGTAAAACGAATTTAAAAACAAAATGAAAGTAAAATGAAAAAACGAAATGAAAGTAAAATAAAAATAAAAGTAAAATAAAAAACGAAATGAAAGTAAAATGAATTCAAAATCAAAATGAAAGTGAAATAAAAATGAATTCAAATTAAAAAGAATATTTTTTTCATAAATGAAATAATAAAACAACTATGGCGCTCATGGGCCACCATAGTGATGCTTTAGATTGATAAGATCTCGGTCAAGTTCGAATTTGACATATTTTCGATGAACGGTTTTTGAGATATTGCCCTTGACTTTGTTAAAACGTGTCGAAATTTGTTGAAAATAGTTCGTGAGCAGGATTGAAGCTACAGTTTTCAACCGATTCTGTGAAACTTGGTGTGATCATTGGAATTGATAAGATCTCGGACAAATTCTAACTTGACGTATTTTCGATGAACGGTTTTTGAGTTATTGCCCTTGACTTTGTTAAAACGCGTCGAAATTTGTTAAAAATAGTTTGTGAGCAGGATTGAAGCTACAGTTTTCAACCGATTCTGATGAAACTTGGTGTGATCATTGGAATTGATAAGTTCTCGAACAAGTTCTAACTTGACGCATTTTAGATGAAATGATTTTGAGTTATTGCCCTTGACTTTGTAAAAACGCGTCAAAATTTGTTCGTGAGCACAATAGAAGCTACAGTTTTCAACCGATTTTGATGAAACTTGGTGTGATCATTGGAATTGATAAGATCTCGGACAAGTTCTAACTTGACGCATTTTCGATGAACGGTTTTTGAGTTATTTCCCTTGACTTATGAAAAACGCGTAAAAACTTGTTTGTGAGCACAATAGATGTAATAAAGCCTCCTCTACCTCACAGACTAGTCATTCAAATACGTATAGTGCCCTCTACTCTTTTACCAAAAAACTTGCTTAGTTTGGCTTATCATCAAGAATTATTGACACCAATTCTGGTAGACTCATCACTGAAATTAAACCTCGGATTCTACAATTAATTGACCGATAACCAAATCTTAGGCGAATAGTTTTGTGTTGCGGTGGAAATGATTTGGTTAAATTTGAAAACAAAACTTGTGAAGATGACTACATTGACATGTTAAAAGCTATAATTCAGACTAATAGTCAACTTAAGATTTATATTGTTTCTGTATTACCAAGATGCAAACCCACGTGGTTTGATGTAAAATGATCTAAATTTAATTATTTCCTTCTTGGTATTTGTAAAGAACGCAATTTTGTTTTTATTGATGTTAAGGTGCATTTTGACCATGCTCTCAATGTATTGCACACGGATGATGTTCATCCAAATCCTAGAGGCGTACGAATCCCAGGAAGTATCATGTCGATGAATTTAGCTATGGCACACCAGTTTTTACACTCTGCAAGTTATCAACGTGGGCTTAGCGTGCCTTTCCCGGGAGTCTACTCTCCGTCATACAATTATTTGCTAACCAGTCCCAGGTTCAGTACTTATACAAATTCACTTACGTACATGCAGTGAATGTGATGTTGTTGGTTTTTTTTTTTAAAAATAGTTTAAGATTTTTAATGTTAGTTAAACTTAAATATATCAGAGAACTTTAATGGATCCTATTCTTCGAAAGAAAGGTATTGACGTGGGACATTTAAATGTTCGATATTTCTTTAATATACTCACAGAATTGAATTTATTCATACAAAATTTGGATATATTTGCTATTTCTGAATCTCATCTCACTACTTCGGTGGACGACAATGATTTAATAATTCCCTGATACTATATACCTTTCAGAAAGCGTTCAAATTTAAGTTCTTCTGGAACGCTACTTTATGTTAAGGATAATCTTACTTGCAATCGCAGAATTGATCTTGAAAATGGTAATATTGAATGCATATGGATTGAATTAATCTTAAAAAAGTCTAAACCTATTTTCATTTGTTGTATTTATCGAAATCCAGCTTCCACTTTAAGATGGTTAGATTCTTTTTCACAAATGATGGAAGCTGCTTGAAGTACTCAAAATGAAATTTGCATGTTAGGTGATTTAAATATCGACTTATTTAAAAATCAAAACAAATATTGGACAGATCTTTTAGGCACTTTAAATCAATTTACCACAACCCTTCATAGATCACATTATTGTCTCTGACCCTTGTCATATTAAAGAAACCAAAGTCCCTTGCTTTGCAGCGTCTGATCATTATCCAGTATGCTTTACTTGGCAGAAAAAAGGTGTCAGCTTCCCTAAAAATAAATATATAACAATTACTTACAGGTCTTTAAAAAAAATTAGATAACGAATTTTTCTTGAACGATTTAAAAGCAGCTCCTTTTGACATTCTTTATAATTATTGTGATCCAAATATAGCTCTTTCAGTTTTTTTTTATGAATTATTAAATCCAATCCTAAATAGACCTGCTCCCATACGAATAAAACGTGTCCAAAACATTTCTAAACCTGCGTGGAATTAATTAATTAACGGGATCATCTAAAGAAAAAAGGTAACTACCTTCAATACAAAAAGGTTAGAAATGCAGTTAAACTGCAATAAGGTCCAGTAAAAGGAAATACTTAAAAAACTTTAGTATCAGATAGAAAAAAAAGTAAACAAATTTGGAAAGCGATAAATAATTCAGCTGGCAATAGTAGTCCACAGTCTACGCCTCGTATTGATCCGGAAACTTTTAATGATTATTTTATTGATGTTGCTCAAAATTTATTAAGTAATGCACCAAATTCATTAAGTACAACTAATGCTCGTGTTATAAACGATTTTGTCAATAGTCGCATTTTGTCCAAAACTGCTGTTTGTCATATACCTTTTATGAATATTACTGATGTTTTTAAATATCTTTCTAATTTAGACACATCAAAAGCTGTTGGTCTTGATGGTGTCAATGATTATTTTGTGAACGTTGGTGCTAGTGCTTTGAGCAATTTTCTCACTTTTATATTTAACTTGTGTATTGATAGGAATATTATCTTGAAGCAGGCAAAAGTATTGCCAATCTATAAATCTGGTAATAAAAGTTTGGCAAGCAATTACAGACCTATATCAATTCTACAAGCTGTCTCTGAACCACTTGAAAAACATCTTCATTTCCATATCAACAACTATTTAACTACTCATAACTTTTTATATGCAAAACAATCTGGCTTTTTATCAAACAGTTCCTGCCACACAGCACTCACCGATATAACGGAAAATATCTATGATTCACTCAATAGTAGCAGGCTTACTGGATTAATATTTTTCGATTTTCGTAAAGCTTTTGATATGGTAAATCATAATATTCTTTTACAAAAATTAAAATTATATAAGTTTTCGAATAATCTTCTGGCTTTTTTAGAATCCTACCTCCTTAACAGAAACCAGTGTACCTCCATTGGACAAAAACCAATCGACATTTCAATGTATAACTTCTGGTGTACCTCAAGGATCTATCTTAGGACCTTTGTTATTCAATCTTTTTATAAATGGTCTTCCACTTCATCTTACGTGTAACTGTGATTTGTTTCCTGATGATACTACAATATATTCATCATCTTTAGATATTTCCTCTTTAAACTCTGTTCTTCAATCAGAAACTAATAAAATCGTTCAATGTGTCATGATAATTCTATGGTTATAAATCAATCGAAAACAAAACCTATGTTAATTGGCTCAAATCATCAATTAAAGATTCCAGGAAATTATCTTTCTTTACAACTATTGAATTCTCAAATTCAAAATGTCACAGAATTTAAACTATTGGGTTTTATTTTGGATCAAAATTTTAATTCGAATAAACATGTTAATTATAATTATATTTGTAAAATGTGCAAGATTAAACCTCTCCTTCCTTCAAAACTTATTAAATTATTCTATTTCGTTGATTTTCAGTCCCACAATGATTAGGCCTACTGCTCACCCTTTTGGAATACTTGTAATAATTATTCTTTAGCAGCCCTTAATAGACTTCAAAAATTGTCTTTTAGGCTTATTAATAATAAAACAGTACTGAAACCTTCTCCTCTGTCATCTTCCCATTAAACCTTATCCACATACTGTTCTAAAACGTCATCTAGTCAATAAATACATTTTTATACGCCCACATGAAATGAGGGGCGTATATTGCCGTCACCCATGTCCGTCGGTCCGTCCAAGGATGAACCTTATTGAAAATAAGAAGAATCGAAAAATATTTAGTATAAGTTATTGCCCTTGTTCTTGAAAACGCGTTCAATTTTTAGCTCGTAAACACTCTAAAAGGGACAATTCTTGAGAGCTTTTAACGAAACTTGGCATGAGTGTTCGTAATCACCCAAGGACTGCCTTCTTCAAAAACACCCAAAATAGATCTTGATCACATCTTATTCCGTTATTTTACTAACTATTTAAAGTTTAGAATACTCAAACTGTTTGATGGTTCAAGAAGGCAGTAAGCCGAAGCGTCAAATAAGAGGACAATAATATAGAAAAAATATTCAGTATGAGTTATTGCCCTTGTTCTTGAAAACGCGTTCAATTTTTAGCTCGTAACCACTCTAGAAGGCACAATTCTTGATGGATTTTTAAGAAACTTGGCATGAGTGTTTGTTATCAACCAAGGATGAACCCTATTGAAAATCAGAAGAATCAAAAAATATTTAGTATGAGTTATTGCCCTTGCTCTTGAAAACGCGTTTAATTTTTAGCTCGGAATCATTCTAGAATGCACAATTCTTGACGGATTTCGATGAAACTTGGTGTGAATGTTCGTAATCACCCAAGGATGAACTCTATTGAAAAACAGAAGAATTGAAAAATATTTAGTATGAGTTATTGCACTTGTGCTTGAAAACGCTTTCAAATTTAGCTCTAAAACACTAAAAGGCATGATTCTTACCGGAATATTTTTATTCAAAATTAAAGCTGCCAGTGGGCGTTTATTACCTTGCCTAGCAAGCTATTTTTCTCTTTAAAATAGCAAATCGTAATTGTCCAGTTTATCTTCAAAATATAAAACACACCATATGCATCCATTAACCAGAAATTCCTTTTTCCAAACCTGTTAAATCCATATATAAGAAAAGGCCCTTGTTTATTGAACTATTTACCTTGATTGTTAAAGAAAATCAATGTTTTGGCAAAATTTAAAAAACAACTCTTTTCTGACGTATGAGGTAGCCCTGACTCCTTTTCTTTCTTGAAAAAAAAACATAATGAGATGAATGATAAATGTATATAACTGTTAAAAGTTCTTCTGCTTTTGTGATTGAAGTTTTATTTTTTTTAGTTTCTTTTGTATTATATGCTGTGTTCCTTTGAAGGGCAAAATTGTAAAAATTAATTTTCACCCTAATAGAGAGAAACCATAGTGAGAAACCATAGAACTGTATGGAGAAACTAAATGTTGTCGGGAGTAGTCATTCTAGCCAATCAAATGCTGTGATCAATTTAGTGCGAGCCTTGCTAACCAGGAAGTTATTTTCACGTGTTGATAAATTTTATAAACAAATTTATTACTGATCATAAAATGCTTCTTTGTCAAACTTATCAGAAACATTGATGTGTATATAATCCATATAACAACGGTAATTTATAAAGATGACACAGTTAAAATCAAGGTTTGTATTTTTTTGTACTCATACTCATAGATCATGAAAATATTTTCTAAAAAAACGAAATCGAGGAAAATTTACGAAAAATAGGTCCTGGTACTACAGTGGTCTAACTTATTTTCGTGGACAGAAGGATTCAACACCAAATTTCGTCAAAGTTAAAAAAAAGGAAAAAATGTCTTAAATGTTTCCTCGGATATTCTACAAAATAATTAAAATTGGTTTATTTCGAGTTTCTTTATGAATCCTTCACTTTGACCCATATTCATAGAGTTATATATAGAAACTAGAGTCTACACTGATCCATCGTGAGACTTGACTTGACTTGACGTTAAAGCTTGACCTACTTATTGTTTTTGTACACAATATGCCTGAAAGTTGCCGTTGTTACGGGTGTTCTAACATGAGAAAGAAAGGGAATGGCTTAGCATTTCATAGGCAAGTCTATTATCATGATTTAATCCCTCTTTCAAACAAATTCGGCCTAGCCTATTCTATGACGAAGCCAATGAAGGCTCTACAGGCTAGAATTAGAAACTAGACGTCTAGGCTCTAGGTCTATAGACTCTATAGAATTGACCCACTGCTACTGCCTATAACTATAATGTTTAGGCTATGTAGCCATCGGTTTATATATGTTTGATTATATCTAAAAGTCTGAAAGTATCTTTTATATTATAGGCCTCAACTCCCTGACAACTAGTACCTACGGCTTATTAGGCCTAGGCCTAACCCTTTACACAAACCTGCAGCTCTCGAATCAATTCCTCTTCGTCACCTAGCCTAATTAAACAATCAAATAAATAAACAGATAAATAGATAAATGAATCTGCCTTTCATGTTTCTACCTCAGGTTGCAATTCGTATAGTATCTGGGACTTTTTTGAAGGCACAACAACGTAAGCGTAAGGTATAAAACATAAGTCTTAATAGGCCAAGGCTAGGCCTATGTATGTAGGCTACTGGTAGGCTATACGATCGATACTGAATAATGAGATATGTTTCAATCCAGATTTCCACTTAAAGACCAAGAATTATCTGCTAAATTGGTTGCTAATATCTGGAGAGAAAATTTTGTTCCAAGTAAACATCATGTAGTTTGTAGTGAACATTTCCACAATAAAGATTATGTTAGAGGTGGGTATAGGCCTATATGTTTTTTTGTTGTTAACAAATCTAGAGAACTTTACTGTAAACAAATAGGCCTAAGGATAATATGGACCTAGCATACCAATCTTTAAAATGAATGTATAAATGAATTAAAGACATATTGCCTATGAGATACCAGCAAAAGTAGGCTGCGTGACAGGAATCAAGTGGGAGTCAAGTTCATTCATGCTACAGAGGCAATAGCCATCTAACTTATTGTGCGTTTTAAATCATTTATCTATTGAATTAATAAAAGCCTAGCTTTATAACCTCTTTCGTATAGGCCTAGGCCTAATAAGTCAGTGCCTATTTTCTCTTTTTTAGCAAAATGAACTTTACCCACCAGGCACTTTAAGACTATTAACTCTTCATAACCTAAAAATTAATATAATGAAATAGACGAATAGATAGAAAAAAGCTTTATTCTCCGAAATAATGAAATGAAACTTTTTTTTAAATTTTCATCTAAGGGAAATAGACATGAAATAAGTTTGTCTATCGAAGATCGTCCATTGTAAACAAACGGTACATCCTGGTATTCACTCCGGAAACTCCCCGGAATCATGATGGCTGACGTCGCTTCATGACAGCACGAATCTTTAACGTTGAGCCAATGGGAGTCACATGATAAGTGTGGACTCTAGTTTCTATATATATGCCCATATTTCATTAGCAACGGTGGCAGAATGCGTCACCTATTTTCGTGTACAATGTTTGATCTATAAATAAGTCGAGGAAAACACGTTGTATGGATACCGGGTGGTATAATTAACTTCTCTTAGTATTTATCTATAATATCAATTCATTATAACTAGTGACAATTCCTTCAAAGAACCACGTTTTAAAAAAAAAAATAGTGACTGACAAAATAAGATACGTAGCATGATTTATTGCTATAAGTCACTGAAACAACATAAGAATATGGTCCACTTTGTGTTCCATAGAAATTTTCTGCTGACAAGGAAACCGCTAGTTGATCACGTGACTTCATTCGTTGGACTACATTCTAGCAGATGACACTTTGAATTCTGATTACCGCTTGGGATTATAAGGAAGTTCGGCCGATAAAAAATGGTGACGTTTGGTAATAACTGAAATCCGCCATTTTGTATTTGTCAAAGTATACATTAATACATTTTACCTTGCTTGAAACTACTGGATTCATTCATTCATTGAGGGATTTTGATGTATAGTATAGTTAGCCAGGTAAGTCCACTGATGGATATATACTGTTATTGGCCAAATTTGAGCAAAATTAATATTTAATGTTCATCTTAAGACAAAGTATCCGTTTAATTTTATGAACTGTTTCAGGTATTTATATAGTCGTCGCCCCTGTCTGTCTGTCCTTGTCTGTCTGTCCACAATTGTTTGTGGACACGATAGAGAGCTGGATTCTTGATGGATTTTGACGAAACTTGATGTGAGTGTTTGTTTGTAGTCACCCGAGGATGAACCCCTATTGAAAATCAGACGATTCGAAAAAAATATTTACTATGAGTTATTGCCCTTGTTCTTGAATTGTTAGTGGACGCCACAGAGAGCTGGTTTCTTGATGGATTTTGACGAAACTTGGTGTGAGTGTTTGTAATCACCCAAGGATGAACCCTATTGAAAATCAGACGAGTCGAAAAATATTTACTATGAGTTATTGCCCTTGTTCGTGAATTGTAAGCTGTAAACAAAACCCGTGAAATATGAAAATTTCACTCAGAAACATTCATTTACTGATAACTCTTGTCAACCTCCCGGACAAATTAGCTGCCATTACAAATGTGGGCGTATTACGATGGCATCGCTATTTTTGCCTTGACTTACAGATGATTTTAAGATTCATTATAAAGCCACTAAATATTTTGTTATCATTTCTGACAGCTGGTAGTGGGCG
Organism: Lottia gigantea; assembly: GCF_000327385.1. NCBI lineage: Eukaryota > Metazoa > Mollusca > Gastropoda > Lottiidae > Lottia > Lottia gigantea. The sequence continues at coordinate 635,324 of NW_008710508.1, forward strand.
TATGTTACCTTGCCTGGCAAGCTATCTTTATAAACATAAGTTATAAGTTTTTAAGGTAGCATCGATCGACGTGTTTACAGACATGTATGACGTAAATTCTGACTTGTTTACTGACGTCTGATGGAGACCTTACTCCCATTTTGTACATATTAGAAATAGATAAAAGAATTTGACATTACTTTTAACCGATAGGAAAATTCTTCATTGAAGTTGTAAAGATAACCTATGTTTATCAAAACATGCAAATGCAGAGGTCATGCTAGGTCGCACCTATTTTTCATTTCTAGATATGCACGAAATTAGTCTTACAGAAATTAGGTTACTTGACTGTAATTTAATATTATGTTACAAAAAACGTTCGAAAGTTAAAATGACATCTTTTCTTGAGACACTTCCATCTATTTAGAAAAGACATTATAGAAATAGGAAAGAAAATTTCTAGTTTGAGATATTTTTGAAGGATTTATGCGATTTCGTACATCTCTGGTACTTTTGAAAACTATTTACATATATTCAAATAATTAGTTTTTTACTGGTTGAGATTTTCATCAACCAAACACCAATCTTAAGACTATCAGTATTATTTTGAAGTTGAAATATTCCTTCTTTTCACTTTAGTTTTAAAGTTGATACAAAATTACAAGCTTTTTATACAGAAGGAAAAATTCAGGTATGTATTAAAAATAATTCAGAATTATGTAAAAGATATAATTATAAGAATTGATATTAAGGAGGAGGCGATAAGTGGAGTATGGACCCTATCAAAATTAAAAAGTATTGAAATCCATTTGAATTTTTAGCTTGTAAACACTGTAGAAGTCACAATTTCTTCTAGTTTATCTATATACTATTTTTCTTTAATTTTCACAGATAGATAAAAATGGAGATTTCATGTTTTGTGGATGTGGTCAGAAAGTTCAAATGATTGACATTAAATCTAGTAATTTAGTAGCTTCATTTTCCAAGGTTAGTCTTGCATTTCTAAAATTTGTCTTAAAATCCAAAGATTCATATTATCTATATGTTACAGGATATCTATCTTGTTGTGAACATTTCTGACCCAGTAAATCCAGTAGTTCCCATGAATGCAAATAATTGCAACTCTATCTGAAGTATGACCTAATTTATTTGTCTGAAGAGAGTATTTATGGTTATATTGCAGGAAAAAAAAAATCTCACGATAATGTGCAATTAGATACAATTAGAGTAAATCTGGCTGCTTTTCAGGACTAATCCCCTTATTAAAGGGATTAGTCCTGAAATGAACCCATAGTACCGGTACTTTGATTGTATTGACTTTTTACCTACTGTTTGCATGTTATCGTGTGATTTATTTTTACCTTTTCTTCTTTTTATTTATATACACCCACAAATATATATTGTAATCACCCTGGCGGTCTGTCTTGTCTGTTCACATTTGAACATTGTGTGTGACTTAGTGTTTTGACTCTATTAACTGTATTGTGCAGCTCGTGCTCACTCTACAATTACGTATGGATTCTTTTAATTTTTATTGTGCGTCAATGTAATTCTTAAGATGATCCTTATCGATTTTCATGATGACCTGATCATTTTTCACCGAAATATTGTGTCCGACGGAGCGTTTTCACTCTATTAGCTATATTGTGCAACTAGGTCAATCTCATTATGAAGATGATCCTTATCGACTTTCGTGATGATCTGATAATTTGTCCGTTTATTCACATGTGGCTTGGCCAAAGGTCAATGTAATTATGAAGATGATTCCTATCTATTTTTGCAATGATGTGATAATTTTTTACCGAATGATCGCGTTTTATTAGCTATATTGTGCATCTCATGCTCACTCTACAGGCAATAATTCTTTGTGGATTTTTTTTATTTGTGGTTCAACGTCATTATGAAGATGATTCCTATCGATGATGATCTGATGATTTTTCACCAAACTTTTCAACTATTAGCTATATAGTGCAATCACTCTTTAAGCAACAATTCTTTATGGATTCTTTAGATTTTTATATGCCCAATCGTAGTATGGAAGCATATTGTCATCCGTCCATCTGTTAACAATTAGCTCACTGTACAGGCTACAAACAATGATTTGTACTTACTATCAAAGCTGGTGGTGGGTGTATGTCACCTTGCTTCGCAAGGCTATCTTTTATTATATTGCATGTAAATGTGTTCTATGTGAGTTTCTTGATACCATGGATTCAATGTAAAAGTTTTATAGACTCACTAAAATTGGGTTATATGATAGTTAAAAAATCAAATTTAACTTTTATTGTATTTTGATTGATTTCATTAGGAAGAAGAAATCGTTACTAATTTTATACTCAGCCCTGATAATGAGGTAAGATAATAATAATATTCTGTTTGAATTGGGGCCAGATTAGTTTTTTGCACTAGCTTTGAGTAATTCCGGTAATATGTGGTATTTAAATTTCTGTTAATCTTGAGAGTTAATCAAAGTTATTAATGACACCCCATGCCAATATTTTTATATATTACAATTGCATTCTTTTGAATTCCAGTACCTTATTGTAGCCAGTCAAAACCTCTTGTTGAGACAATGGCATTGGAGGGAGAGAAAGCTTGTTCGATCCTGGAGGGTGAGAGACATTTTCCGTTTAAATCCTTTTCCTCTTTGAAATAATTAAAACCTTCAAGGATATTTCATGGAACACCTATTGGTTGCATAGCTAGATTCTAGCAGTTAACTTAAGTATTTTTTTATACTTTTTATTTAGTCAAGTTTTATTTATTTTGATTCTTATACGCCCACATGAAGTCGAGGGCATATATTGTTGTCACTTATGTCCATCCGTTCGTCCACAATTGCTCGTAGACACTCTAGAAGGTACAATTCTTGACTGATTTTGAGGAAATTTGGTGTGAGTGTTTGAAAATCAGAAAGATCGAAAAATATTTAGTATGAGTTATTGCCCTTGTTCTTTAAAGCATGTTCAATTTTTAGCCCTTAAATACTCCAGAAGGCACAATTATCGATGGATTGTGAGGAGACTTGGTGTGAGTGTTTGTAATCACCCAAGGATGAATCCTATCGAAAATCCGAAAAATCGAAATATTTAGTTTGAGTTATTGCCCTTGCCCGCATTCAAGTTTTAGCTCCTAAACACTCTAGAAAGCCCAATTCTTTGACTAAACTTGGTAATATTATACAGTATCGTCCCAAAGAGTTCAAAAGAAGCGTAATACTGAAGGTTGGATATTTCATACCGGTAATAGTTACTGTACTGCCAAATATTTTTATTTAAAATCAAAGCAGCCAGTGAGCGTATATTTTTCTTTGACAATGTTATAACTCAAGTCAAGTGAATAAACAGAGAGCAACTGATCTATGAAACTCCAGTTAATGTAAATGGTTTATAGCATTTTACCTTCTTGCATTTAGACATCCCACAGAACTCCTATAGTGTCTATGGCAATGGATAAGACATCTACATTGTTAGCTACTGGTAGTACAGATTTAACTATTAAAGTATGGGATATTGTACAGGAACATTGTACCCATGATTTAACAGGACATAAAGGAGTTATATGGTTTGTTATTTTATTTTTTTTGATTGTCTAGAAATTTATTAGCTGTGTTGAAGTCTGGCCAATATCTTCTTTTACTACTGTAATCTGTATGAATAGATGCCATTTGGTGTGTTTTCTTGACTCATTTACTTTCCTATAGGCCTTATTCACACTTTCATCCAGAACAAGGCTCATATTACAAACAAACAAAGGCACCAGAATGTAAAATTGCCACCTTTAAAGCCTTCTTCTCCAAACCGACCGACTCAAAACTAATATTTTAAATTTGGAATTGAAACTCTTAGATGAATTTTATCTTCACACATTTCTGAGCCCTTTTTCTCGCTGTTGATTGTTTGTTCAGTGATGTTCAGTCTTTCACTCTATTGGGCTTCTTTCCAATATATGATTCTCTTCTTTTGTTTAAAAGTCTTACAGCAATTAACTTTCATCATTGTATTTTCAGTGCAATGGAATTTAATCCTGATAAGTCACGCTTACAGTTGGTATCAGCCAGTGATGATAATTTGATACGTATTTGGGATTTAATGACTAGTACTTGTGTATCAGAGATATCAGCCCACTATAGTACTGTTACTAGTTTAATATTTACACCAGATGGTAATACTATGTATAGGTAGGTTTTTATTATTTCTGAAACAACTAATCTCAACTATTAGTTACTAAAATATATCTTGCTATTATTGTTATAATTTGAATTGAATTGATATTTTCAATCCAATTAGTCAGTAACATAACACTATCTGTTTTAGTACTGGTAGGGATAGTGTAGTAATAACATGGAATATGGTAGAATTGAAAGTCAGTAAAACACTACCTGTATTTGAGGTAAAGTACACATTTTGAACATTTACTGGTTTCTTATTAATGACAATAAAAATTGAGCATTTTACGTATTGATCCTGTTGCAAAAAGGTCAGACTAAATTTTGAACATGAGTGTTCTTCTTTGCTGAAAAGATATAGAAAGAAGCTTGTCAAGTATCAAAAATTGTTACTGCATAAAGGCAAAATTCAGTGACAAGTAAAATAATTTGGAAATTTACCTATACCATATTGTACTGTCAGTTTGTTAAATTTAAATAATAAATGCTGTTTTATTGTTTTACAGCGATTAGAATCAATAATTCCAGTCAACCCTGACATATTAGATTATGATATATTCAAATTACAAGATCATTCTACATATTATATAACAGCTGGTAATAAAGGTAGGTACCAAAATGAACTGGAGAAAAAGTAGCTAATATGATTCTGATTATCTGCAACCAAGCATCCAACCATCTGTTATCTAGTTTATCCTCAATAGCAGAATCAGCAATATCTGAATTTTTTTTTGACTTGATAATGTTTGAAAATTTGTGATGTTTTTTTCTGTAAATTTATTATTTGTGGTATATTTATAGGTAATTTAAGTATATACCAACATGATAATGGTAAATGTGTATATAGTAAGAAATTAGTAACTGTTGATGGTGGAAAGTCAGAAGATGAACAAGTTATAACACAGGCTCTATATCATCCTATATTAAAACAGTTTATTGTAGTAACATATGATCATAATATTATTCTCGCTGATACACAAGATTTTACTATTCAAAAACAGGTCAGTACTTATATTTTATATACTTACATATTAAAGAAATAATTTGACACAAAAATATTTTAAAAGTTTGTTGATTTTTAGAAAAAAAATTACGTTATGATGAATAGGAATAGGAATTGTGTTTAAATAGCCCAATATTGACCTTTTATATCATTAGTATGTGCATTTTAAACGTAAGGAAAATTTGATGGAAAATAGTCTGTTAATTGACTCACAACTTATCACAAGTGTCAATTAATTGAATATATATGGACATTAGAGCACAATGCCAAAAAAATACATTTAACTCTTCTACAATTTCTTCATTTGATATGTATCTTTTATACAATCAGTCAAATCCTGTTAGTAAGTAATTCTTATCATTATTTTTACTACTACAGTTTGCTGGTTACATGGATGAGGTATTAGACCTACAGTTTATTGGTAAAGATGACAGTCATATTATAGTTATAACTAATAGTGAAAAAATTAAAGTTTATGAAAGGTCTAGTTGGAAATGTCAGATATTAACTGGTCATACAGATATTGTATTAAATATATCAGTCCACAAACAATCAGCATTATTTGCTTCTAGTGCCAAGGTATGGAAATTTATTATTTCTTATATTTGTAATCCCACAATTGTAGTAGGGTGGTCAAAGAGAAATTGTATGAGATATCAGATCTGAATAATGTATTCATCACAATATTACAGGATAGTACGATCCGAGTATGGAAATTTGATGAAGATATTGGTAACATTACATGTGTTGCAATTGCATCAGGCCATATACAAGCTGTAGGTGCTGTCTGTCTAGCAAAGTAATTATTTTATTATTATTATTATATTATTTTGTTATTGTAAATTAAGTCAATTGTACTATTACAGCAAAGAAATTGAATATTTTGTTACTGCGTTTATGTAAGAACATTCTTCAAGGTACAAGGTATGTGCATATACATAGGTAAGCCCAATGTGTAGATCTATGTTGTTTAAATTTTAGGACCAAAGCTGATTTTGTTATTAGTGGCAGTGAAGACAATACATTAAAAAAGTGGGAATTACCAGCCCTTGATGAATCCAGAAAAGATGTTGTCACATTGAAAGCAGTAGCTACTGATATTGCTCATGAAAAAGATATTAATTTTATAGATATTTCACCTAATGATAAGTTTATAGCTACTTGTTCTCTTGATAAAACTGCCAAGGTTAGTCATATTTTAACATAGTCACTACTTGCTACAATTTTATCAGACTTACATATTTCTGATTCCAAGACATGATATTTACTAGTCTTATTACAATCAATATGGGATTTGAGGCTAGTTCAAGTATCTTAAAGTGATACAACATCTTACAATGAACATAAAATTTAAGTTCTCAAGAATGGCCAATATGAGTATATATTCATCAGTGTGTCATAAAGTTACAACAGAATCCCTGATAAATCTGGAAAATTCATATAATTAAGTAATTATTGAAAAACGCTCAATGTTAATATTAAGCGTTTTTCAATGGTTCATTGCATAAATACTAAGTTTTTTTGATTTATCGGATTATATAAGGATCCTGTTATGTTATTTATGACACCAGGGATCACCAGCTATATCTACTGATGAATATATGCTCTTATAAGACAAGTTTTAAATTCTTAGTATTCCTTTAAGAGGATTCTTATGTCATTGGTTTCATAGCTTATTATATTATAATTCACAAATATATATTTTCACTGTTAAAATAGTGCCCAATACATCAATTGTAGAGCAATCTGGCAATATAGTAACAACAAGATTCAAGTTCTGTTATAATATTTCTATTATAATTCTCATGATAAAAATTGTATATTTTTCAAAGTATATAAAAAATGTAGATTAGTATTATCCCTGTCAAAACAAATAGCAGTAACCCCAAATATGTCATTTGGAGAAAATCATGTTTTTGTGTAATGGCTTACTATGAATTATTTTATTATCACATAGTATCTTGTTAGGTATCAAACTGTTCTGTTTTATACGCCCACGCCACCTGTCGGTCCGTCCATCCACAATTGCTCGTAAACACTCTACAAGACACAATTCTTGACGGATTTTGACGAAACTTGGAGTGACTGTTTGTAATCATCCAAGGATAAACCCTATTGAAAATCAGAAAAATCGAAAATATTTAGTATGAGTTATTGCCCTTGTTCTTGAAAACTCGTTCAACTTTTAGCTTGTAAACACTCTAGAAAGCACAATTCTTGGTGGATTTTGATGAAACTTGGCATGAGTGTTTGTTATCACCCATGGATGATCCCTATTGAAAATCAGAAAAATCTAAAAATATTTAGTATCAGTTATCGCCGATGTTCTTGAGAACATGTTAAATTTTGAGCTCATAAACATTCTAGAAGGCTCAATTCTTGACAGATTGTGATGAAACTTGGTGAAATTGTTTTTATCACCCACGGATGAACCCTATCGAAAATCAAAAAAATCGAAATATGTTTCATAGGAGTTCTTGAAAACAGTTTCAAATTTTAGCTCTTAAACAATAAAGGACATGATTCTTGCCAGATTTTGACAAAACTTAGTTTTATTATTCAGTATTGCGCTGAAGATTGAATATATACCTTCTAGAGTTTTCACGAGTTACAAATTGAACACATTTCAAGAACAAGGGCAATAACTCATACTCAATATTATTCAGTATCGCCCTAAAGAGTTCAAAAGAAGTGTATGACTGAAGGTTGAATATTTCATACTGGTGATTGTAACTACTGCTAAATATTTTTATTGAAAATCAAAGCTGCCAGTGGGCGTATATTATCTTGCCTGGCAAGCTATCTTCAAAGCAGAAATTTCACAGTTTTGGTGTAGTGAAGATGTGAATACCATGATTTGAGATAGAAATGATAACATGTTTTGAAATAATGTTTAATTCTTTTGTTGAATACATGATTAATGAATTAAAACAAAGTATCTGCCATTCTATAACCCAGAATAGAACATAGTAATGAAAGTAACTTATTCTATATTATACAACTTTATGATGACTTTATTAGTGATTTATGTGTTCTACATTTGATGACAGAAAAGAATGTATAAAAATATACTTATATTTCCCAGAAAATGCCTTATACAGGAGCACACTCGTTCAATCTACGTTTAGGATACTAAGCCTAGTAGAATTAAGTAATTGATGCAATTTAACTATAACATTCTAAACTAAACTAAAATGAAACACATTGAAAGAACTTTAGGTTTGTCCAAATTATCCGTTTGTGGGTCCATTACAGATCTGTTACTAAATCAGTAATTGTGTCACTCTCTTCTAAATTGGACCAAAAGTTTCTTCTGGTTTCGGGCATAATTTGGAAACAATATCAACTTTCTTTCCTGTATTAATACCGCATGCTGCTGTTCTGCCCTGAGGAATCAAAAGCTTTGCATTTATCTGAAGGAAATTAGAATTTGAAAATTCATCATCGAAATCTGTTTTATTTTGAAGCCCTTTAATCCCAAACAAATTTCAATTCAACAATATTAGATAGTTTGGGTCGTCCTGGTGTGTTCAGTTTAGCTTGAGAATGTTCGGATTTGAAATCTCTGAACATATCAACTTTTATTTCAATGACATCCATCTTCCCACTATTTGATTCAGAAATAACATCAATAAAATCACGAAAATCAAAAATGCAGCCACCAGGTGATTCCACACCAGCATGTACGGCATCAGCACTCATGAAAGTGTGACCAGCTTCAAAATACTTCAAATTAATGTCTTCAGAATCTGTTTTGTCGCAATTAATAATTTATGCTAATACAGTGTAAGGCACCAATTCTTATTTTGTGCCGAACATAAAATGTTAAAACCACAGCCTCTGCTTTCCTCCCAGAGATTCCTTCGTGCCAATCCTAAGATATATTCTTGTTCTTTGGATCTACATCTTTTAAACCTCTGATGGGTGCAAAAGTTTCATGGAAAGCTACAATACGTTTTGTAAAATCAGCAGGTTTGAATCCTGGCATGCAAGGAAGCATTACAACCTTTTGCATGTCAATTGATGTTATGGCGTACTCTGGCAAATCAGTCTTATCAACATCTGCACGATACAGATTTCTCGCCTTTCTTGCTTTCAAAATGTGTTCCTTTATCATCAGACAAAATTCGCATTCATCATCTTCTGTTTCATGCACCTTCTTATGTTCTTTAAATTTTGCACGTTTCACATTTCTCTTCACCAAGCTTACAAAAGCTGATGTTCAATTCTTCGACAACTTTTTTTCTTTTTGGTTTTACCAGTTCTAGACTGATTCTCACAAATTTCATCAGCTTTCATTGTTCTCATTTAAAACATTGTCAGTGGGTTCATAGTCCGGATCTGAGTCCAAGTTTTTATCATCACTTCCGGTGTCTCTTCAAGGTACAATATTGGCAGTTACGTCATGTTCAAGGCTTAATTCTTGCTTATCTTTTGCAAGATTAAATTAAATAACAGGTGCTTTAATAGTGTCTTCAACTTCAATGACAGTGACATTTTTTAAAAATAATATGAGAAGCATGGCCCAAATATTTGTGAACTAATATTTTTCAGCGGGAAAACTGTACAATTCTATTGGTTGATTATGGACCAATCACCAATAAGCAAAACACAGTATCTCCAATGATGGAGGCAGTATCTCCAAAAAGGAAATAATTAAAAGAGGGTATCTCCAGGGATTATTACATCTAAAGGGTTATGCATGAAAAGGCAGTATCTCCAGAAATTGCTACTTCTATAAGCTGTATCTCCAAAGATTCTTAGATCAAAATACAGTATGAGACACTTACTGTGTTATGCCTTGAATCATTAGCTAAATTTTAATTTTACCCCAACACAGTTATCATTTTTTTGAAAAATCTAATAAAGATGCAGTTATTTGGTAACAAGCAATAGATAGAGAATATCATGCTACATTGAAAAAATAAATAATCTAAAATTCAACATTTTGGAGTTACTGCTATTTAGTAATTTGTATTGTAGATCTGGAGGGAATCAGACCTGTCATTATTAGGTGTTATGAGAGGACATAGAAGAGGAGTTTGGTGTATTCAGTTTTCACCTGTTGATCAGGTACATTTACTTCACCTTATTTTTCTTGAAACGCATTCAATTTTTAGCACGTAAACACTCTAGAAGGCCCAATTCTTGACAGATTTTGATAAAACTTGGTAATATTATGCAGTATCACGTAAAAGAATACTATCGCCTCAAAAAGTTCAAAAGAAGTGTATGTCTGAAGGTTGAATATTTCATACTGTTAATTGTTACTGTACTGCCAAATGTTTTTTATTTAAAATCAAAGCTGCCATTGGGCGTATATTACCTTGCCTGGCAAGCTATCTTCTAAAATTAACATTTTTCTAAGACTTTCAGCAACAAGCACAATCTGCGTATAGAAAACCTGTCATAGTCAGCGAGCTTGATGGACACAATGATTCCAAATACTTTTGAATATTTTATACTGTATAATTTCAGTGTGTTTTAACTGGGTCAGCTGATTCTACTATTAAAATATGGTCTCTACAAGATTTCTCATGCGTGAAGGTATGTAATGATTTATTTCTATAATTTGATTATTGCCGTTATTGAAATTATATTCATTTGTTAGATTTGCCTGACAACTATAGCCCTACCCTTGTGATATTGTCACTGGTTAGGTCAAGACACTTAATGTTGTTTTATATAGGAGTTTTCACCATTTTTATACGCCCACATGAATTTGATAAAACTTGGTGTGATGCTTTAGATTGATAAGATCTCAGTCAAGTTCGAATTTGACATATTTTTGATGAACGGTTTTTGAGATATTGCCCTTGACTTAGAACGCCTTGAAATTTGTTAAAAATTGTTCGTGAGCAGGATTGAAGCTACAGTTTTCAACGGATTCTGAAGAAACTGGTTGTGATCATTGGAATTGATAAGATCTCGGACAAGTTTTAACTTGACGCATTTTCGATGAACGGTTTTTGAGTTATTGCCCTTGACTTTGTAAAAACACGTCAAAATTTGTTAAAAATAGTTTGTGAGCAGGATTGAAGCTACAGTTTTCAACCGATTCTGATCAAACTTGGTGTGATCATTGGAATTGATAAGATCTCGGACTAGTTTTAACTTGACGCTTTTTCGATGAACGGTTTTTGTGTTATTGCCCTTGACTTTGTAAAAACGCGTCATTAGTTGTTAAAAATAGTTCGTGAGCAGGATTGAAGCTACAGTTTTCAACCGATTCTGATGAAACTTGGAGTGATCATTGGAATTGATAAGATCTTGGACAAGCTCTAACTTGACGCATTTTCGATGAATGGGTTTTGAGTTATTGCCCTTGATTTTGTTAAAATGCGTCGAAATTTGTTAAAAATAGTTTGTGAGCAGGATTGACGCTACATTTTTCAACCGATTCTGATGAAACTTGGTGTGATCATTGGAATTGATAAGATCTCGGACAAGTTCTAACTTGATGCATTTTTGATGAACGGTTTTTGAGTTATTGCCCTAGACTTTGAAAAAACGTGTCAAAATTTGTTTGTGAGCACAATAGAAGCTACAGTTTTCAACCGATTCTGATGAAACTTGGTGTGATCATTGGAATTGATAAGATCTGACAAGTTCTAACAAGAGATATTTTTGATGAACATTTTTTGAATTATTGCCCTTGACTTTGTAAACACTTTGGGCTATTGATATTGATTTTAAAAAATTTCGTGGAATTATTCAGCATAAATAATTTCTTCAATATGAGAAAATTTGTACTTTAGTCACTAAAGACTGTTTTATTATTTCTGACAGCTGCCAGTGGGCGTATGTTACCTTGCATCGCAAGCTATCTTTATATCTTTTGGTATTTATACAAAGATAAACCATCAATTCAAAAAAATACTTACCAGGGAAAAGCATACTCTTTAACTGTATTATATGGCACGAGGACATCATAGAATATGTGTCCATGTGAACTCATTAATGGTTCAGCTTTGTATTGATACCAAATTTGGCTTTTGTCATGGTGAAAATCCTAAAAAACTAGCAATCCAAAAATGGATTAGGATGTATTTAGGTGTGGCCCTTAACAGTGAAAATATTATATCTGTAAACCACATGATGAACTGTGATGATTGGATTTATGTTTTTCAAGAGAAGTAGAAACCTTAGAAGATAAAATTAGGCTTTAATTACCCTTGTCTTTGAATATATATTATGAACATAGTTCCCTTATGTTTTTTGTAGACATTTGAAGGTCATTCAGCTTCTGTATTAAGAACTATGTTTATTAGTAATGGTATGCAAATATTATCCTGGTAAATACCATTATCTTCTATTCTTTCTGAATTAATAGCTCAGTTTTCATTAAATTTTATAATACTTGACATATTGCAGTTATATAAGTTATAACTTCTTATTCAATGAAGAAATAGTCTAAAACAATATCTATTACCAAAAACCCTTTGAAATATTCTTCAAATCATTTGTTATTAAACTTTTAGTGGTGCTGATGGTGTATTAAAATTATGGACTATTAAAACTAATGAATGTATTAAATCTTATGATGATCATAATGGTAAAATCTGGGCATTGACAACAAATACAGCAGAAAATACAGTAGTCACTGGAGCAGCAGATTCTACAGTGATCTTTTGGAAGGTAAAATCTGATTAGAAAATTAGGCTTCATATTTCTCTTTCCTTCTTTCTAAAAATTGTAATTCAGTTTAAACACCATACAAACTCTGTGTCACTAGTATGAATTTTGAACTGTTAATTCTTCAAATATTAAATTAACCTGTGACGATATTACATATATCTCATAGTACTGCATTACTGGTTGTCATCTTCAATGTTCTAATTGTAGGATGTAACAGAAGAAGAAAGAGAAGAAACATTGAAAATACAAGAAGATTTAATACTAAAGTTAGCATAATTATCATTATTAGCATTAATGACAATTATTAAATTGCCAACTGCACACTTTTCTTAACATCAAAACATCTCATACTATCAAATTTTTTTTTTCAGGGAACAGCAACTATCTAATTTAATTCAAAAGAAGAAATATCTTAAGGCTTTGAGTTTAGCCATTACATTGGAACAACCTTACAAAGTTTTATCTATTATTAAAGGTATATTGCGAAGGTCCTAAATCAAGTAAAACAATGAACTGTTAACTCAATTTACTCTGTCTTATACTTTTCTAAAAAAAGAAATAGAGTTGGTTTATATGCTTATCAGGTAGTAAGATGTTCACTGTTTCAATGATTACATAATATACAATATAACTGTTTACAGCAATACTGAAAGAAAATGAAGGTATTAGAGAATTAGAAATTACTTTATCTAAATTACAGATGTATCAAGTTGGTAAGTACATAGAAAGCTTTACATCTGACTTTTATTTTGATCAAAATAAATAGCTGTAGGTCTCAAACAGTGAAATATATCTCATTTTTTTGGGATATCAAATTGTCCAAACAAAGAATGTTGATGTATCTACTGTATCTGTATATAATACAACACTATTAATTTTTCAGATGCTATATTAAGATTTGCAGTAACATGGAATACTAATAGTAAACATTGTCAAGAAGCTCAGTTTATTATTGGTGTTATATTCAACTCTTTCTCACCTAATCAGTTAATAGAGTTTCCTAATATACAGTCCACATTAGAGGGCTTACTTTCATATACAGGTATGTTTTAGGCTTCCATACCCATATTATTAGCTTTTATTTGGTTAAAGAATTTAAGGGATGGAGTTGTCCACATATTAGTGTTGAAACGGTTAGTGAATTTTACAAACTGGGTAATCGTCGGCAATAACCATTTGTTACCCGGTTAACCGCGATTCATTACTAAAGATTATGAAAGGGGTCTTGCGGCGGTAACACATCGTTACCTAAACTAGAGTAAGTGTAAATGAATACCCAGGAAGATTTTGGCTAGTTCCCCGCCATTTGTCGGTACAAATTGATACCAAACAACGCTTCAATGTAAGATTACTAGTGGGCCTGACAGAGTTCAGATGGACTGGCGCCATTGTCACTCATTGCTACAGTCTCTAACAGATCAAAGGTTTTTATACCAGTTATTGTGGGGTCAGTGTAATGAGTGTATCTCATTGAAGTCGCTGTGAATCAGTGTACTGGTTCCACAACTGGTATAAAACTATTGTCTCAATAAATCCGTACTCATGAAGCTTGAAGCCGATTGACAGGCAAGAAGAAACAAACAGCCAATTAGAGGAATAGTAATAGTGTTTTGATAATTGATACCCTATCTTGATTTATTAATCTCAATTATTCAATCACTAAAGATGTTTATTTACTAAAGAAAACAGCCTAAAGACTCATACAGTGAAGAAATTTCTGTCAAAATTGCTCTCTTTTATACTTTCATATGAAATTGACAGTTAAACTGATTAACCGTTTCAACACTAGAGATCATGAGGTTTGAAGAAAGTGTTCTAGAAAAATGGAACAACAGATATAGAAATATATGTTTGCTTGTGTATTTAACTACTACAGTATGATTTTACATGTTATAACTTCACTGTATTTTAGATCGTCATTTTAAGAGAATGAACAGATTATTACAACAGTCAATGTTTGTAGACTATACCTGGACTTGTATGGGTCGTATTGATGATAACCCTTCTCAAAGGTAAATTTTTTAAAAATTCTTTAGGCTTGATATAACATTTTGATCAATAATTCTGTAACATGTTAAGTTGTTAAGATATGAAGACGTCGTGCAATGTAATGCTGAGTGATATATTGTCATCTAATAAATGAATATTTCAGTATTGAAGCTATGGAAGAAGGTGAAAGTGATTTTGTGATATCTAGAAAAGGGTCTCACATTGAAGCTAATCACAATAATAGTGACTCAGAAAGTGATGGTAGTGATTCTGAAAATGAGTTAGATGATATGAGTAGAGTAAAGAAGGATACAGTGAAAACTCCCCATAAACCAGACAGTGACTCTGACAGTTCATCAGAAGAAAGTGATATGGAGGTTACAGATTTAAATAAGAAGTCTAAATTTCAAGTGAGTTAATATATTTAAAGATGGGTTACCTTGTTTTTTAGTGTCAAACTATTTGATTAATTGGTGTTTTTAATGAATTATCATGTATTTTTAAACATATCATTGTGTTCTTATTGCATATAATTAAGAGTTTTAACCAATCATAAATGTCCATGTACAGTCTGGATCAACAAAAGACTTTTTGACCTTTCTTGATCAGTCACACATTGGTAATTCTCTTCCAATTTAGCTAATTATGAATTATTAAGACAAACTGGTATTTTTCCAAGTCATTAGAACATCTCTACTTTCTATTCATTTAAGTATTAGCAATTTAATAAATGAAAAAAAAGGGAACCCATCTGCTGTGGATTATTTTTCTCACCTTTCTTTTAATTATCAGTGTTCCAATTTATGTTGCAGGTGGTGCACAAATTTGAAAATCTGACTATTTTCAAAATGAATTAATGCAAATGAAACAACAATTACTATTTCTCTTTTTACATTTATGTAATTTGATTTCACCCTTTTATTGATTTTTAATGCACAAGAATTTGTAGTTGTATTTTTATCTACATTGTTTTTAATGATTGTTGGTACTAAGGCAGTCAGGCATTCTCTGTATATATCCATAAGACTTAGCCAATTTAAATATTTTGATACAACTGTCTCGATTCTACCTAAAAACATACTAACCAGAACATGTTGAAATAAATTTAACATTGAATTGTTATAATTTGTATTGTAGAAAGAGGTCAAGAACACAGTAAAAGAAAATTCACCAATAGTACATGTTACAAGAAGTAATAAAAAGTTAAAACTAGAACATAAACCAAGTTTAATGAGAGACTCAACTGCTAAACGTGAAATATATAAATCTCCTGCAAATGTTAAAAGCAAATCCAAAATATTAAAATAAATAAATTTTGTATTCTTATTATTTATTACATTGTTTCTGATTGGGGCATTTCGACCTAGCCCTTTCATGATTTCTTCATTATGAGTACTCATCTGTCATGTCAACTATTACTCTAGTGACTGACATGTTAATCCATAAGAAATTCTGTTACATCGTATATTAACTGAGGATCTATTCCAGTGGTTTTCATCTACAAAAGAAAATATGAATTTCCAAATTGGGAAACTGACTAAAGCTTTATCTTAAATTCATTCACTGTAAAAATACTACATAAAAATAAGCTAGGAACTGAAAGTCCAAGTTATAACTAAAAAATATCAGTTAAGATTTAGCCAATACAAACCTTGATGACTATAGTTTGTAGAGTTTGTTTTTGATGTGAAGATAATGTTGATTGTAATATAGAATGG
>NW_008710508.1:652167-654525 GCF_000327385.1 Lottia gigantea
ACAAATTTATTAGATTTTTATTTCATTTGTTTATTATTTTCATTTTAGTTTGAATTACAAAAAAAGTTCATCAGTGTTTGTCTTGACTTGCTTTTTTTTTTATTTGGATGACAATAAGAAATATCTGGTCTCTAAATAATCATTCTTACCAAATGAAATAAGTCTATGATTGAATCTGTTAAACCATGTCCATAATTAGTCTCTATCAATGTTTCTATTAATACAGTATTCCAGGGGTGGTTTAGTATCTCTTTATCTTAAATAATAGAAGATTATATATAGAATAAATGGAGATTGAAAATGACCAAACATTAATTTTAATGCATTTAACCTTGCTATGAAATAATCTGCCTGATGCGGTATAAATATGTTATATTTTCAGACATGTTGAAGAAACAATGGTAATATTTTTATCTCACCTAAGTTTTCAAATGCTGTAGAACAAAAACTAAATAAAGCATGTAAACAATCTACACAAGTTTCCAAAATTTCTTCATTTTCCTGAAAAAGAAGAAGAAATTTAATCAGATAAAAGGTTTGAAGAAATGAAATGAAATGAATGGAGTTTTACGTCCTACTTTTCTGCACCATGTGGGCTAATGAAGACGGGCAACGCCATGCAGGGTGTGATGAGGGAAATTTTGCCAGGACAGCGGCATTAGCCTGCTCTTTTTCGATTTGCAAATGTCGAGGGATCTTTAACGAGCACAGCCTGTAGCACACGGGGCCTGTCCCATCTGAACGACTAGATGCTTTTTCCATGTCAGCCAGCCCTCTCACCAGCATCACTGACAAGGGGAAACCGGGTTTAAAAATCCGAAGGTATTATCTCGACCTATGCCGGGATTGAACCCTGGACCTTCAGGTTAGCGAGCAAGCGTGTAACTCAGCCACTGCGGAAAAGGTTTGAAGAGAACCAGATGTTTACATGTATAAAGATAGTGGACCACAGCCATATACGCCCATCATGGCATAAACGAAACATCCAATTTAAGTTTCATCAAAATCTGTTGAAAACTAAGAGAGTAATAGCATATTCAAGATTTTGAAATGAAATGAATGGAGTTTTACGTCCTACTCTTCTGCTCAAGATTTTGGGGCAAGGGCAATAACTCTGCTTCTAACGGTCGAAAATAGCTCAAATTCAAACTTGATCTTCGTTTTATGAATATGTATACACATAACGAATTTCATTTGATTCCATCAAAAAATCTAGTTTTTAGAGCGTTTACAAGCAAATGTTGACGGACGGACGGGGTGTTTACGAGCAATTGATGTTGATAGAAGCACTTACTGTATAGAGGTTAAAGGGCGATAACTCCACAAGACTGACGTAAGAATCCTAAATCTTGAAAAAGCCTTAAATTTAATCAGAAGTAAAGTGAACTTTCTCAAACCTTTCGATTTAGGTCCAATAACATCCATTTTAAGTTTCATCAAAATCAGTTGAAAACTAAGAGAGTAATAGCATATTAAAGATTTTGGCAATAACTCTGCTTCTAACGGTCGAAAATAGCTCAAATTTGAACTTGATCTTCGTTTTATGAACACGTATACACATACCGAATTTCATTTGATTCCATCAAAAAATCTAGTTTTTAGAGCGTTTACAAGCAAATGTTGACGGACGGACCGGGGTGCCGACAATATACGTCCACATAGAGAGATGTGGGCGTATAAAAAGGAAACAGATTGCGCCTGAATTTTTTATGTGACAGTCATTAAAAGTCAGATAATTGAAAGAACTAGATACACTTACCTGACACATAAATTGTTGTATATTCATATATAATTGTCTTATTTCTAGTTGTGTATATAATGATGATACAATTATAGGATTCAATCTATAAAATATTACTGGAGAGTTTTTGACTGGAGGTGAAAAAGACACTGCTAATAATCTCAAAGCTGGTATTGTACACCATGTAGGACAAGATGAGATCAATTCTATGATATATTTAGTATCTATTTTAATAGGTGATGAAACCTGAAAAAATATTGGATTTGAAAATAAATAACTTTATGAACTAATATGTCATCATCAAACAGTTTTGGTCCCTCTAATGAAAACAATTACCAGTGCTCAATTTATTTAACAAAACTTTCTAAATTCTTTGTTTAATCTGATCATAACTTCCTACCAGTACTTTTTATACGCCCACATGAATATGTGGTCGTATATTGTCGTCGTCCCTGTCCGTCGGTCAACATTTCTTGTGAGCACTATAGAGACTACAGTTTTTATCTGATTTTGATAAAACTTGGTGTGATGCTTTAGATTGATAAGATCTCGGTCAAGTTCGAATTTGACACGGTTTTTGAGATATTGCCTTTGACTTAGAACGCCTTGAAATTTGT
>NW_008710508.1:654575-661868 GCF_000327385.1 Lottia gigantea
CGTGAGCAGGATTGAAGCTACAGTTTTCAACCAATTCTGATGAAACTTGGTGTGATCATTGGAATTGATAGATCTCGGACAAGTTCTAACTTGACGCATTTTCGATGAACGGTTTTTGAGTTATTGCCCTTGACTTTGTTAAAACGCGTAGAAATTTGTCAAAAATAGTTTGTGAGCAGGATTGAAGCTACAGTTTTCAACCGATTCTGATGAAACTTGGCGTGATCATTGGAATTGATAAGATCTCGGACAAGTTCTAACTTGACGCATTTTCGATGAACGATTTTTGAGTTATTGCCCTTGACTTTGTTAAAACGCGTCGAAATTTGTTAAAAATAGTTCGTGAGCAGGATTGAATCTACAGTTTTCAACCGATTCTGAAGAAACATGGTGTGATCATTGGAATTGATAAGATCTCGGACAAGTTCTAACATGACGCATTTTCGATGAACGGTTTTTGAGTTATTGCCCTTGACTTTGTTAAAACGCGTCAAAATTTGATAAAAATTGTTCGTGAGCAGGATTGAAGCTACAGTTTTCAACCGATTCTGATGAAACTTGGTGTGATCATTGGAATTGATAAGATCTCGGACAAGTTCTAACATGACACATTTTCGGTGAACGGTTTTTGAGTTATTGCCCTTGACTTTGTAAAAACACATCAAAATTTGTTAAAAATAGTTTGTGAGCAGGATTGAAGCTACAGTTTTCATCCGATTCTGATGAAACTTGGTGTGATCATTGGAATTCATAAGATCTCGGACAAGTTCTAACTTGACGCATTTTCGATGAAAAGTTTTTGAGTTATTGCCCTTGACTTTGTTAAAAAGTGTTGAAATTTGTTAAAAATAGTTCGTGAGCAGGATTGTAGCTTCAGTTTTCAAGCGGTTCTGATGAAACTTGGTGTGATCATTGGAATTGATAAGATCTCGGACAAGTTCTAACTAGACGCATTTTTGTGAACGGTTTTTGAGTTATTGCCCTTGACTTTGTTAAAACGTGTTGAAATTTGTTAAAAATAGTTTGTGAGCAGGATTGTCGTTACAGTTTTCAACCGATTCTGATGAAACTTGGTGTGATCATTGGAATTGATAAGATCTCGGACAAGTTCTAATTTGACGCATTTTCAATGAACGGTTTTTGAGTTATTGCCCTTGACTTTGAAAAAACGCGTCAAAATTTGTTAAAAATAGTTCGTGAGCAGGATTGAAACTACAGTTTTCAACCGATTCTGATGAAACTTGGTGTGATCATTGGAATTGATAAGATCTCGGACAAGTTCTAACTTGACGCAGTTTCGATGAACGGTTTTTGAATTATTGCCCTTGACTTTGTTAAAATGCGTCGAAATTTGCTAAAAATAGTTTGTGAGCAGGATTGACGCTACAGTTTTCAACCGATTCTGATGAAACTTGTTGTGATCATTGGAATTGATAAGATCTCGGACAAGTTCTAACTTGATGCAATTTTGATGAACGGTTTTTGAGTTATTGCCCTTGACTTTGTAAAGAATTTTGTGGAATTATTCAGCATAAATAATTTCTTCAATATGAGAAAATTCGTACTTTAGTCACTAAAGACTGTTTTATTATTTCTGACAGCTGCCAGTGGGCGTATGTTACCTTGCAACGCAAGCTATCTTTGTTTTTCTTCAGAGTTAATGTTGATACTTACATTAATATGTTGATTTGACATGGCCAACCAAGTTATAATAAAGATTGATTTATTTCGTATGTCCCAGGACGAAACATATAAACATTCTTCTAGTTTCATCATAAAATCATTATTCTGTGTTAACATTGGTGACACTAGAAAACAGAGAAAATTGAGATTATACGGATCAAGAGTGTAAGGTGATGTGCATAGGGTGCTCAAAGAAAACGTATATAATGGAAACTTAAATTTTTTTAATGATTCTATAAGGAGGAATTGATATTTGAATAGAACTTACCACCAAGATGTCCCAGATCTGTTTTATGATTTAGTATAGTCAGTATATATTGTAAGCTAACTGATGTTATTGTATTATCAACTTCATCTTGATTACCTAGCATCTTTATAACTAGAAAAATTGGTGGTTATTGTATCAGAAAAGTTCTTATAGGTTTTCTTTGTGTCCATTAACAGACATTACAATGGCATTTCTCTACGGAAATAAGATTTGGAATTCTGTTGTTAAAACTTATAACAATGTTCCAATACATCATTTCATAGTAACTAGTTGATTTTGGCCATAGAAGGTACCCACGCTTCCAGTGGCGATCCTATGAATCAACAGGGGCCAAAGAATTTTTCCTACCGAGAATACATGTACCTACCATGATAAAGACTCTGTACTGTTTTACTGTTAATAATGTGATGTGATTTCATATCATTTATTAATATAGTCACCGTCTCTAATAAATTCACTATTTGATGTTCTGAAACAAACGATAGTGTAATATTAACATGCCTTGAATGAAATAAAAGAATAAGCGCAAGAAATAATTCAACCAAGATATAAGTCCTAAAGCCTTGTTTATACAGAGTACTGTTTGCGGTGCGGCGTCTGCTTTCTGTACAAAATGCAAGGTGTTTTCATATATCCGTGTTTTCATGTCTCCGGAGCGACAGCAATGCCAGATGGATCAGGGCCAATCATCAGACAGTTTCTAGTCAAGTCAATAACCTCGGTACATTCAAACTCAAAAACCGTTCATCGAAAGATCGTCAAATTTGAAATTGACCAAGATCTTACCAATATAAACGATCACACCAAATTTCATTCAAATCAATTAAAGACTGTAGTCTCTATTGTGTTCACAAACAAATTTTGACGCATGGGCGTGTAAAAATACTGTGCTAATCTCGTCTTTGTCCAAGTTGTCTTCAATATTTTTGGAATAGCTAAAATTTGTTGGTCTGTATGTTCAGGCCTCAAACGTCACCCAAACCCTACACAAGGTAAGAAAAATTCTGATACATGTGCATGTGCTTCCCAGAGTCGGCCATGCGTCGGCTGTCGCTCTCTACTATCAAAATCAAAGTTAGTTAACAGATAACAAGTAAATGAAAGTACACATCAGGTGTGCAATGAGTAGGCCTACTCGAAGGAGTAATGGTGTTTTAGCTGTTGGAACCACAGATATCATATAAATAACCATACTGATTACCCAATGCCTTGCATTGTTGCTAGCAGTGGACTTAACATAAAAAAAAAAAATACAATACTACAAACCTTGCGATACATTCTCCTGTCGAAATAACTGCTGTAAAACATCAACTGAATGTTTCATCAAAATCTCGCTCATGCCTTTATTCTGTCAATACAAATTGTTGCAGATTAAGTATACCGAAACTGAAACCAGTTTTCTAATCTAATATCCTGTTTTCATGTCTTAAAAAAAGTATACTTGTGATCAATTCTATTTAATTCGTTCTTGACACAAGATACCTATGTAACAGAGATAAACGGCGAGGAGACGGACAAAGGAACTGAAATCAGCCGGAATTCTGGTGTTTATATTTTGTTTTTACACAACTACTATATGTCAAAACAAATATTGATATTAAGGGACTTACTTGTTCAATACTCCACTGTATGACCCTTTTACCACTATCAGAAGTCATTTCATCATCAACTGTCATTAAATTCTGAAAAATATTAAGTTGTTGGAAGCTTTATGTTAGTTTTTTTTTGTAGTCTAAAGTAATTAAATAAGATCGATAATATAATATAAATCACACAATACATCTACATTGTATATAAAAACTTACAACTAACATTTCTGAGGAACCTGGATGTTTCAGTAGAATGTTAAGGAGAAATATATCGGGTATTTCTTCTTCATTTTTATTACCTATTTCTCTCTCCAATTCTGGAAGCCACATTTCTAGCTGAAATGTAAGTACAAAGTACATCAATAGACTGTATCACTACTAAAAAAGTTTTATCCAGGGGTAGTAATCCAGACTCAAGAATATTAGTGCAGGCGCAACAGAAATAATTTATATCCTTATAACTATTGTTAAGTCACATGGATATACAGATGTTTTATATATAGGTATATATTTGACTTACTATTTTAGGTCCACAACTGTGTCTTATTTCAATATCAGTAAATATCCAATTTAATAAAAAGTGATGATGAGTATACCAGTTTTCTGTTGGGCACGATCTTAATATACCCACAATTCTTCTGTTACAATTATCCACTAGGGTTCTTTCTGAAGAGGTTTGTGTGGAGATCCACTGTAAATGAAAACACAGATCAACGGATAATGGACAAGTACCTACGATGTCATTATCTGGCAGATGGCAGATATTTATCACTTATTTCTACAAAGAATCTCCACCACCTACTTGGTTGGATTGCTCCCTGACAACTGTTTGATACTTACTGCTATTAAGAAAACTAGACTCTTGAAGCATTCTGTTGGTAGGATATTTAAATCAGGGAAGTTGACCAGAAAAGATTCAATGAAGCACCCCAATATAGCTTCTGACCACAAGCTAAAACAAGTAACAATAGGATTATATAATGTTTATATACTGTAGCATATATTACAGGCGCTGTCACAGAACCTTCATGGAAAACGGAAGAGAAGACAGCCATGAAATACCTGAAAAAATAGGACCCAAGCAGACAATAAGAATAAGGGACATTCCTGGAAACAACCTGGAGGGTAGCACAGGACAGAAGATTATGGCGGACCGTTTGTCGGTGATCTATGCTTCGCGAAAACCTTTTGTCCAAAGGTTCGAACTTACCTATTATTATATAGGTAAGAATAGTATAAAACTATTAATAGCGACTGTAAAACATCTACTTTATTCTTCATCAACTCTCTTAGATTAAACTCATTCACAACCTCTGGTACTAAAACAAACATAAAACATTCATTGAGTCCAAATATAAAATCAAGCTGTTTAAATGTGTGCTATTGTCATTTGTGTTTGATTTGAAACAAGATTTGGATAATTAATGTACTTTTGATACATACATTCAAGTTGTTTTAAACCAACAATAAACCATTCAGTCATCATGCAATTAGAATCTTGTGATAAATGTTTAAATGCCATAACTAATAACAATGACACTTTATCAATTTCAGCAGAAGATACCGAGTTACATCTGAAATATCAGACAATAGATACAGGTTAGTACATGTCTAAAACTAAACGACATTAGCAAAAGCTTGGGGTGTAACAGCAAATCAAACTGCAGTAGAAATATTGATATATTATAAATTTATACCAAATAAACAGTAATACACCAAATAATCAAAATATGTTTGTACACTGACCTTAAGGATGATTTAACTGTTAGTAACTGTATTAACCAACCACAACTGATCAGTTTCTGGGTAAATGGTAAAATATCTGGTTTATTAAATTTAAATATAGTTAATAGGATATCACAATGTTCACAGATTATTCTAGTATCTTTACTCCTCTCGTACAATACCTGAAAAATATACTCCTAATCTAATCTTTTCACCAGAGAACCACCACTTTTCAAGACAAATCGCGCAACAGTTCTACACTTGACCATGGAACATAATCCGAAGTAAAAAAAAAGCCGACAAATCTTTGATTAATTCATATAAAGAGGACATAACCAATTTGTTAGATCGGTCCAAACAATAAAAAATAATAGTAGAATTAACATAAACCGACGTGAAAAAATCAACCAGCACTCTCTAATCTGACAGTGTGTATAGAATGATGAGTATTACCATAACAAATGGAAGGACTGTGTCGTTTGCTATTTGTATATATATTGATATTAAAGATTGGGTGGTATCTGATGAAGAGGTTCCAGTAGAAGTAGTAGCCTTAGAACATTCGGGTGCTGCTGGTGGTTCACATAAACTGTTATCTAACAACCTAAAACAAATTAATACTTTACATCATGAAAATGAGATTTCGAGACTGTGTTGCAGCGAGGTAAGAGTCAAAAAAAGTAAGTATGTTACGCTTTATGAAATTTCCCTCCCCAGAGGACTGAATGATCGCCGCCATCTAGCAAAATAAAAGTCTTAAAAGATAGCTTGCCATACGCCCACTACCAGCTGTCAGAAATGATGACAAATTCCTTGGTGGCTTAATAATGAATTTTCAAGTACATGTAATCTTAAAATCATCTATAAGTCAAAGCAAATACCTGAAACAGTTCATCAAATTATCATCAAATTCGAACAATATCTCATACACTCACAAGTACAACAACTCTGAAACTATTCATCCGATTAGTACCAAAGTCAAGGGCAATAACTCTGAAACGATTTATACGATAATACCAATTTCGAACTTGACAAAGATCCCATCAATATATACATGCATACCAAGTTTCATCAAGATCAGATAAAACCTGTAGTCTCTATCGTGCCTACAAGCCAAATTTGACACGTTTTTATAAAGTCAAGGACAAAAACCATTCATCGGATTATTACCAATTTCGAACTTGACTGAGATCTCATCAATATATACATGCATACCAAGTTTCATCGAGATCAGATAAAAACTGTAGTCTTTATCGTGCCTACAAGCCAAATTTGACACGTGTTTAAGAAGTCAAGGGCAATAACTCTCAAACCGTTCATCCGATTATTACTGATTCGAACTTGACTGAGATCTCATCAAGATATACATGCATACCAAGTTTCATCAAGATCAGATAAAAACTGTAGTCTCTATCGTGCCTACAAGCCAAATTTGACACGTTTTTATAAAGTCAAGGACAAAAACCATTCATCGGATTATTACCAATTTCGAACTTGACTGAGATCTCATCAATATATACATGCATACCAAGTTTCATCGAGATCAGATAAAAACTGTAGTCTTTATCGTGCCTACAAGCCAAATTTGACACGTGTTTAAGAAGTCAAGGGCAATAACTCTCAAACCGTTCATCCTGATTATTACTGATTCGAACTTGACTGAGATCTCATCAATATATACATGCATACCAAGTTTCATCAAGATCAGATAAAAAATGTAGTCTCTATCGTGCCTACAAGCCAAATTTGACGCGTTTTTATTTAGTCAAGGGCAATAAACCGTTCATCTGAGTAGGCATGTCACTACTTCTCTTACGCGAGTTCGAAGATTTCGAGACACCGATCGCCAATCACAAGTTTCATGTCTCCAACAGCCTGTGAAGTGAAGTTTAAAAAGGTACTTTGTCAGAACTTCGCTTTACATATTAAGAAATGTATCTAGCCAGTACGGTTATTTCGATGGTATAAAGATCGCCAGGCACAAGTTTCGTACCACTTCTCACAAAGAAGGGTACATCCGGTTGATCG
>NW_008710508.1:661918-665093 GCF_000327385.1 Lottia gigantea
ATTAGTACCAAAGTCAAGGGCAATAACTCTGAAACGATTTATACGATAATACCAATTTCGAACTTGACAAAGATCCCATCAATATATACATGCATACCAAGTTTCATCAAGATCAGATAAAACCTGTAGTCTCTATCGTGCCTACAAGCCAAATTTGACACGTTTTTATAAAGTCAAGGACAAAAACCATTCATCGGATTATTACCAATTTCGAACTTGACTGAGATCTCATCAATATATACATGCATACCAAGTTTCATCGAGATCAGATAAAAACTGTAGTCTTTATCGTGCCTACAAGCCAAATTTGACACGTGTTTAAGAAGTCAAGGGCAATAACTCTCAAACCGTTCATCCGATTATTACTGATTCGAACTTGACTGAGATCTCATCAAGATATACATGCATACCAAGTTTCATCAAGATCAGATAAAAACTGTAGTCTTTATCGTGCCTACAAGCCAAATTTGACACGTGTTTAAGAAGTCAAGGGCAATAACTCTCAAACCGTTCATCCGATTATTACTGATTCGAACTTGACTGAGATCTCATCAAGATATACATGCATACCAAGTTTCATCAAGATCAGATAAAAACTGTAGTCTCTATCGTGCCTACAAGCCAAATTTGACACGTTTTTATAAAGTCAAGGACAAAAACCATTCATCGGATTATTACCAATTTCGAACTTGACTGAGATCTCATCAATATATACATGCATACCAAGTTTCATCGAGATCAGATAAAAACTGTAGTCTTTATCGTGCCTACAAGCCAAATTTGACACGTGTTTAAGAAGTCAAGGGCAATAACTCTCAAACCGTTCATCCGATTATTACTGATTCGAACTTGACTGAGATCTCATCAAGATATACATGCATACCAAGTTTCATCAAGATCAGATAAAAACTGTAGTCTCTATCGTGCCTACAAGCCAAATTTGACACGTTTTTATAAAGTCAAGGACAAAAACCATTCATCGGATTATTACCAATTTCGAACTTGACTGAGATCTCATCAATATATACATGCATACCAAGTTTCATCGAGATCAGATAAAAACTGTAGTCTTTATCGTGCCTACAAGCCAAATTTGACACGTGTTTAAGAAGTCAAGGGCAATAACTCTCAAACCGTTCATCCTGATTATTACTGATTCGAACTTGACTGAGATCTCATCAATATATACATGCATACCAAGTTTCATCAAGATCAGATAAAAAATGTAGTCTCTATCGTGCCTACAAGCCAAATTTGACGCGTTTTTATTTAGTCAAGGGCAATAAACCGTTCATCTGAGTAGGCATGTCACTACTTCTCTTACGCGAGTTCGAAGATTTCGAGACACCGATCGCCAATCACAAGTTTCATGTCTCCAACAGCCTGTGAAGTGAAGTTTAAAAAGGTACTTTGTCAGAACTTCGCTTTACATATTAAGAAATGTATCTAGCCAGTACGGTTATTTCGATGGTATAAAGATCGCCAGGCACAAGTTTCGTACCACTTCTCACAAAGAAGGGTACATCCGGTTGATCGAGAAAATTGGTCGAGGACTGAGTCGAGGCGAAGTGCAAGACTTAAAAAAATAGGTATATGTATGTCACAATCTCGCAATTAGAGAGGTAAAGTATGTGTTGCCTTCTTTATTTTGTCATTTTCTATCGGTGATTTTGAACTGCTCCATGTGAATGTACAGGTAAAGAAAAAAATCCGTCTTTGTTTATAGTTATTATGGTTACCTGGTTGAAGATGACATAATTTTAATAAATAATATCATCATCTCCTCTTCTTCACTCTGACTATTACTACTACTAGTAGATTTGAGATATTTGTCTAAGTTTAATTGTGATAGTCTTTTTGATACCTCTTTTAATAGAGTTTCTAATGTGGTATTTATAAAGTTTGGAGGTATATATTCTTCTCTGAAGTAAATATTAAAAATCTGTTTAATTCCAATTGATACATACACAAAAAATAATTTTGACATCGATCTTAACATGGCAGACAAGCAGTGATATTTAAAGATTTTTTTTTAAATATTGGTGTAATTAAAGCATGATAGCTTTAATCCAATCCGAAAAGTATCATGTGAAGTATTTCTGATCTTTAAGCATATTACAATCTTCTTTAAATAAGCAAATAATTACGGGTATGGCCATAAATTTTTAGGTTGATATAATTAATTTAATTAATATGTTGGAATATATTTACCTTAAGAATGCAATCATTGTTCTAAAAGCTTGTATAACTATAGGTTTATATGGTTGTTGTATTCCCTTCTCTAATCTATCTATACATGTTGTCAATGTGGACGTATTTACAAAGAGTGGAATAGAGGATGGCTGTCTGAAGTATATAATTAAAATAAATACATATATAATAAGACAATTCCGTCAATCAAAAATCTCGTCCAAAGAATGGCAATATCAGGGGTAAAAGTTGTATACCCTTCTGTTATTCGCGCTTGCAGTAGATGATTCTACAGTAGTGATTGTCGCGGTCACTATTTCACATCATTATGAATTTGTCAATGATAAAGCTGTGATCAATTTAAATTACCTTTCTAGAAAACTTGCTAATAAACTATAGCCTTTTACTAGTAATTTGGTATGTCTCATTGATAACAAAGCGTTTAATGCTAATAATATAGATTCTGTACCTGAAATATGACAAAAAATAAATTATTAGCCCATAATTATTCATTTCTCCTTCAAAAATGACTACGGAACAGTAGCTTTAGTAATTTGTGGAATCGCATGCACATATGTCATGAAAGGGTCACTGATGACCCAGTTGTATAATGTCTTACCATAAACAGCGTGACATCTTGTAAAAAATAAATCATGGTTTGTCAGTTTCAGTAGACAGTTCATTATGCATCTGGAAAATACAATCACAACGTGACAGTTAAATATCATCTAAAATACATCTGAACATACAAAAGTCAAAAATCAAAACACAGAAATAAAAACTAAGCAGATACATATTCTTATAACTAACGAAAATACAAGAAAACTACTCACTCTATTTGTGGTGTACTTCTTGTATGCAGAGATTCAAACAGAAATTCTGAAGATAGAATTATTCAACGAATTCTTTATATAAACTACGTCCATTTTTACATGTATGTACATAAATATTTGTATTAAATATTCAATCTAGTCAAATCAAGCTT
>NW_008710508.1:665913-682175 GCF_000327385.1 Lottia gigantea
AATATATAGGTTGATTATTATCAGGTGTGGTATTATTTATTACATTTAACACCAACCTGTAATATCACTGTTTAATATATAATATATAGGTTGATTATTATCAGGTGTGGTATTATTTATTACATTTAACACCAACCTGTAATATCACTGTTTAATATATATAGGTTAATTATTATCAGGTGTGGTATTATTTATTACATTTAACACCAACCTGCAATATCACTGTTTAATATGTAATATATAGGTTGATTATTATCAGGTGTGGTATAATCTATTAAATTTAATACTAACATGTAATATCACTGTTTAATATATAATATATAGGTTGATTATTATCAGGTGTGGTATTATCTATTAAATTTAATACTAACATGTAATATCACTGTTTAATATATAATATATAGGTTGATTATTATCAGGTGTGGTATTATTTATTAAATTTAATACTAACCTGTAATATCACTGTTTAATATATAATATATAGGTTGATTACTATCAGGTGTGGTATTATCTATTAGATTTAATACTAACATGTAATATCACTGTTTAATATATAATATATAGGTTGATTATTATCAGGTGTGGTATTATTTATTACATTTAACACCAACCTGTAATATCACTGTTTAATATATAAGATATAGGTTGATTATTATCAGGTGTGGTATTATTTATTAAATTTAATACTAACATGTAATATCACTGTTTAATATATAATATATAGGTTGATTATTATCAGGTGTGGTATTATTTATTATATTCAACAATAACCTGTAATATCACTGTTTAATATATAATATATAGGTTGATTATTATCAGGTGTGGTATTATTTATTACAATTACTACGAACATGTAATATCACCGTTTAATATATAATATATAGGTTGATTATTACCAGGTGTGGTATTATTTATTACATTTAACACCAACCTGTAATATCACTGTTTAAAATATAATATATAGGTTGATTATTATCAGGTGTGGTATTATCTATAAAATTTAATACTAACCTGTAATATCGCTGTTTAATATATAAGTTGATTATTATCAGGTGTGGTATTATATATTAAATTTAATACTAACCTGTAATATCACTGTTTAATATATAATATATAGGTTGATTATTATCAGGTGTGGTATTATCTATTAAATTTAATACTAACCTGTAATATCACTGTTTAATAATAATATAAGGTTGATTATTATCAGGTGTGGTATTATTTATTACATTTAATACTAACCTGTAATATCACTGTTTAATATATAATATATAGGTTGATTATTATCAGGTGTGGTATTATTTATTACATTTAATACTAACCTGTAATATCACTGTTTAATATATAATATATCGGTTGATTATTATCAGGTGTGGTATTATTTATTAAATTTAATACTAACCTGTAATATCACTGTTTAATATATAATATATAGGTTGATTATTATCAGGTGTGGTATTATTTATTAAATTTAATACTAACCTGTAATATCACTGTTTAATATATAATATATAGGTTGATTATTATCAGGTGTGGTATTATTTATTAAATTTAATACTAACCTGTAATATCACTGTTTAATATATAATATATAGGTTGATTATTATCAGGTGTGGTATTATTTATTACATTTAATACTAACCTGTAATATCACTGTTTAATATATAATATATAGGTTGATTATTATCAGGTGTGGTATTATTTATTAAATTTAATACTAACCTGTAATATCACTGTTTAATATAAATAATATATAGGTTAATGATTATCAGGTGTGGTATTATTTATTACATTTAACACTAACCTGTAATATCACTGTTTAATATATAATATATAGGTTGATTATTACCAGGTGTGGTATTATTTATTATATTCAACACCAACCTGCAATATCACTGTTTAATATATAATATATAGGTTGATTACTATCAGGTGTGGTATTATTTATTATACTTAACACTAACCTGTAATATCACTGTTTAATATATAATATATAGGTTGATTATTAACAGGTGTGGTATTATTTATTAAATACAATAAACATTGGGTACCAGCTGTCTGCAATACTTCTTCTTTAGTAACAAATAATTTCTTTAGTCCTTGTATTAATTCGCCCTCTGTATTACATTTACTATACTGTATCATTATACATGTATCTGGACTTTTTAATAACTTCTTTAATAATGCTGCAAAGAAAAAAATAAATAAAACGAGAATCTAAAGCTAAAACTTTTAATGTGGTATACATGAGTCCAGTAACTATCTTAAATGAACAGAAAGAATTGCCAAGTCAGACGCCCGCTGGGCAGAAGACGCTTCATGCTAACTGCACAGTAATGACAGAGCGACAGGAATTAGTCCGACAAATATGGCCCTACCCGTTCCTCGGACGTTATATACGAATGGAAAATATAGTCCGTGACGATATCCCATATAGCGTCTGAGAATCGAGTAAAGTCAAATTTGGTGGGGTAAGCGGGATATACAATAATTATTCACATGGTATCACAATGAGTTGAATATTTACCTAATACATTCATCTGTAATTCTAGATTCTGAGCTGTATTTAATACTTGTAATATATCATCACATAGTAACTGTTTTAACGGAGGTGGTATATATTCCTGTAAATTACTGTCAAATATATGGAATAAAATATAAACTAGTGAACATTGTAAAGTATCTTTCTTTATATTATATACTATCTTCTCTACCAGTTCACCTGAAACCAGAGAAAATAGTCGAAACAACAGAGTAAGTTGGTTCATGTGTTTGTTATGTTGAGATGACTGATGACACTGATCGTAGTCTAACCATATAAAACACCTACCATGTGTTTGTAGTTATATTGGTATATAGACTGATGACAGTGGTAGTAGTCTATCGTAATAAAACATCTACCACGTAGTTATATTGAGATAGGGAACGGTGACAGTAGTCAATATTATATAAAACATCTACCATGTGTTTGTAAATAAATTGAGATATAGACTGATGACAGTGATTGTAGTTCATCCATATAAAAAACAAACCATGTGTTAATAGTCATATTGAGATATAGACTGATGACGGAGATTGTAGTCTATCCTATAGTAGTCAATCCTATAAAGCGATAAAACTGTTTGTAGTTATATTGAGATATAGTGATAGTAATCAATATTATATAAAACATCTACCATGTGTTTATAGTTATACTGAGACATAAACCGGTGATAGAGAATGGTGATAGAAGTCAATATTATATAAAACATCTACCGTGTGTTTGTAGTTATATTGAGACATAAACCAGTGATAGGGAAGGTGATAGTAGTCAATATAATATAAAACACCCTCCATGTGTTTGTTGTAATACTTATTAAAAACTGGTGATAGTAGTCAATTCGTATAAAACACATACCATGTGTTTGTAGTTATATTGAAATATAAACCGATGACAGTGATAGTTATATTGGGATAAAAACTGGTTACACTGATAGTTGTCAATTCATACAAAACACCTGCCATGTGTTTGTATTGAGATAAAAACCGGTGACCGTGATAGTAGTCGATTCATTTAAAATACCTACCATGTGTTTGTAGTAATATCGAGGTATAAACAGGTGACAGCGAAAGTAATTGACCCAATAATAAGATACAGGGAGAAATCTTTATATTCTTGTTTACTTCTAAATTGTCTAGCTGGATAGAAAATTTAATCTTAAATCAATGTTTGGACCACTGATATTATTGCAGATATGTTCAAGAATGAAAACCATCATTGATTCGTGGTATTTTGGAATTAAATAAGCAGCGCATATTATCTCTCCAAAATGTGCAATTATATCACATATTTATGTATCATGTGGTATGTTAATATGAGCTATTGTAATGGACTTGGTTCAATGTTAAATAGGATGCAATATAAATTACCTGCCATTCCAATTTATCTAATACATACAGGACTATTTCTTCACATTGTGTATTCTCAATCAAACTACGACATACTACAAAAATACATCACATACATGTCCGTATCACTTCGATTGATCTACTAATGAAACAATTGTTTATCTTCCATTTAAATCTTTACGGTTTGGATAAACTATATAAGTTTTTTCGCATTACATTAATGTCCTAAATGCTTTAAAGTCAATGATATATTATCTGATATATGTTTTACCTGTTAAAGCTTGAGATGTATCACTGTCTTCAAACTGATCTGAAATACAGATAAATATATTTTGAACCCTGTCTAAGTTAAGATAATCGTCTTTGAATCCTGTCTAAGTTACGATAATCATCTTGAATGACACATACATGGCAACAAATTATTTCAAGTTTTAGAAAAATCAATTCAAGATCTACATAATTTACGTTATGTGAAAACAGGCCGCGGTAAACTGAAATAGGCACATGTAATCTGTTTATAAACCGTTTTCTTTTACATTTGATACTAACCTACACAGATTTAACTGTGAATTACCTGTTAAAATATCGATCAAATGTCTTATAACCAGAAGGTTTTTACGTAAAAAGACCAGAATATCTTCATTATCATTTATAACAGCTGAGAGTAAAGAAACCATGAGTTGCTTCTGTACAGTGGATATATTAGAATCTTCAAGATGCTGTATCAAACACGCTATACACACTGGTTCTGGTGAAGACATAGTGATTACACTCCAAGCTACATCGTGATCTCTATGACCAGCTGTAGTTGGTACCACTTCCATCTATAATTGACAATGAATACTGACTGACACGCGTTTTTTCATTGAAAGTTTTCTCATAAAGGAATGAATAAGAAAATGAAGATATTCCTACGCAATTCTGGGTCAGCCTAAGCGGTGAATCATAAATCAAAGCTACATTAAACATAGATTTTTGTTGTCTGTACTTATAAGATAAGCACGACTTAAATTAAAGAGGTTTTTTTTTATTTCGGGGGCACTGATAGCATCAATTTACACCATTCCAATTTTCAATCAGACGTCTGTTGTTCCTGCAATTCCACTAAGACTAAGGGTTTGATGACGTCACTAATGGCGAAAGGCCTTATTATGACAATATCAGTCAAGTAACCTAATTTCGTGGAAACCTATTATTCGTGCATCTCCGGAAATGATTAATAATTTACATGAGCGACCTTGCGCGACCTCCGCATTAGTTTGTTTTGATAAACATGGGTTTTCTCTACAATATCAGCTAGTAGAATGAATCCAGTAGTTTCAAGCAAGGTACAATGTATTAATGTATACTTTGACAAATACAAAATGGCGGATTTCACTTATTACCAAACGTCACCATTTTTTATCGGCCGAATTTCCTTATAATCCCAAGAGGTAATCGGAATTCCAAGTGTCGTCTGCTAGAATGTAGTCCAACGAATGTAGTCACGTGATCAACTAGAGGATTCCTTGTCAGCAGAAAATGTCTATGGAACACAAAGTGGACCATATTCTTTCAGTGACTTTTAGCAATAAATCACGCTACGTATCTTATTTGTCAGTCACTATTTTTTTTTTTAAATCGCGGTTCTTTGAAGGAATTTTCACTAGTTATAATGAATTGATATTAAAGATAAATACTAAGAGAAGTTAATCATACCACCCGGTATCCATACAACGTGTTTTTCTCGACTTATTTATAGATCAAACATTGTACACGAAAATAGGTGACGTATTCTGCCGCCGTTGCCGAGTTGGTTGCTCATGAAATATGGGTCAAAGTGAAGGATTCAAAAAGAAAATCGAAATAAACCAATTTTAATTATTTTGTAGAATATGAGGAAACATTTAAGACATAAAAAAAAATTTCGTTTTTTTAACTTCGACGAAATTCGGTGTTGAATCCTTATATCCACTGTATATGATACTGTATTAATTTTGCGAAACACTTCTTTTTTGTGAAATTGGAGGAACCACGGACGTCTGGCTGAAAATTGGAATCGTGCAAATTGGTGATATCACTGCCCCCGATATACATAATAATAATTAGAAAACCAGCTAACAATCCTTTTAAGTGCGTGTGTTCATATTGACAAAACAAAACATGTGAAGAAAAGTCTTTTGACCACGATTATTAATGAAGAACGAAGAACTATTAATAGGCTATTATGCTATATAGTCTCGAATTCAATCAACAAATTCTGGGTGGACAAAAAATATGAATATTTGCCCAGGCCAAGGAGCCAATGCCTGAAAAGGTATAAAATTAAGAGGCCAACTTATAGATTAGTGATGTTTGGGAATTACATCAATATTTCTTTCAGAGAGTAAGCTTATTCACAGGCTCAACATTTGAAATTACGTAAAATTGGAAAATTCCCGCCTTTTAAGAGTTATCTTTTCTTTGTATATCCATTTGGGCACACCGTGTAATATTGCACGTGTCTATGTATGGCACATATTGTCATTCCGACGAATATTTTTCGTGAACTAGAACCCCAAAAAGTGAAGACCTTTGTATTATTCACAGATCAAAAAGTAAAGTAGTATTTGATAGAGGCATTGAACGCTGGAGTAAAGAAAGGTGAAAACCAAATTGTAAAAAACAGCAAATTTGAATTCACAATATCAAGATTATCTATCATACAAGTCATGTGATTTTGTGACCCACTTTTATTTCAATCGGCTTTGAAAGGAACTTAGATCGCCTTTTGAAGTGGATTTCTAAGTTGATTCTTTCAATTATGATTTACATTCTTGCCTTAATTGCAATTTTTGTGTATTCTGGGTATGCTGCCCCACAGAATTTATTTTTTGGTGCTTCAAAATGCGGATATAGCGTGAGTACTGCGATTGTTTCTCTACTTTCATTTTCATAGTTTACATTACAAATAATTACTATGATTGAACAGATTGTTCGTCCAGATCCAATTTCTTTGTCTTTTACCTTATAAGTTCTAAGCTAATGCAACATCAAAGCATTATCTTGTATGAGATAAATGTGAAAGATGAATTCCATAAAAACTGCTGATAAACAAAACTTGTTGCATAGCCATAGGAGGATAAAGATTATTCCAGACTTTAGCTAGCTAGCCTTTTTCACATCTGATTTTGTAGAGCTGTAATGCAGTGAAACATGGGATGATCAATGTTCATTTAGTTCCTCATACTCATGATGATGTTGGTTGGTTAAAAACAGTAGATCAATATTACTATGGTGGTAAGTAAACTCTAGGTACATATGGAAGTAAATACCTTCCTTTTAGGTATTATCAAAATTAATGTGTTGTGGTTATGGAAATTTAATTATGAAAATATTTCAGGAATTTTTACTTTTTGTTTATTGATATAAAGAATGAAGATTGGCATTCAGATTCTTTAATTAATCAAGCCTCTTTCATTTTATTGGTGCTACAATGTTTTTGGGTACGTAGATATTTTGATAGGGGTTGGCCGGAGTAGAGTTTAAAAAAATAGGTCCTGCTAAATGGGAATTTCCACACCTCCAAAGATGCAATATTTTTTCTGTCTCTACTCCAGCCGACATCTGTCCAAATAGCTATCACAAACTGGAATAGAGGCAGATGTTTTGGTCTAGTATTTCGCAGGCTGCTAACTTTTTAAAGTTTTAGTTAATGTAAGCTGTAATAAGATAATGTTAGTAATTATTTAACAAGACAATTGATAATTGTTTTATCTGGTTTATTTCTGATAAATAGTGG
Source organism: Lottia gigantea (assembly GCF_000327385.1). Classification (NCBI taxonomy): domain Eukaryota; kingdom Metazoa; phylum Mollusca; class Gastropoda; family Lottiidae; genus Lottia; species Lottia gigantea. Next base: position 673,562 of record NW_008710508.1, read on the forward strand.
ACTGATATTTACTTATCTTTGCACTATCTAAATTATATCACTGGGTCATTTAGTTTGACATATTATAAATAAAGCTCTAGATTCTAAGTTCTTACCCTACATGTATCAACATGATTTCTTAATAATGATAGAATTAGTTTTGATACTTTGTTACAATTTTATACCAAATATTTTCAGTCCTGTTCTTGGTTATTGAATTCTATTTTGCACTATTATCAGATTTCAAGAGAATATTTTAATATGGTGCAAATACACTGTAATACTAGGTGATTTATTTTGACTTTAAGAATTATATACTGATAATTGTATGATTATTATTGTAGATAAAAATGATATTCAGATAGCTGGAGTACAATATATATTAGATTCAGTTATACCAGAGTTGATAAATGATCCTAATAAAAGATTTATATATGTTGAAATTGCCTTTTTCGCCCGCTGGTGGAGAGAGCAATCAGATAGCATGAGACATGCTGTTAAAGGTCTGGTAAATGAAGGTATCAGTTTTTATTTAGAATTTTACTTTTGTTAATCTTGTCTATATTCATCTGTAGGCAGGAATAATTTCTGACACTGATTTATGACCCATGAGATCTCACGAAATATTCACATAATTCTAGGTAATATATCTAAGAGTGGATCACTATTTAACTTGTGTTTTAATAATGTGTTTTATCTTTTGCTAAGTTGATAAAACAATATTTCAATGCTATTAAATGAGTACATTGAGTGTCTAATGTGTCTATATTTTCTGAAGCACTGATTGACCACCTGATACTATAATTTGATCATTGATTATTCTAGGTAGACTAGAGTTTATACTAGGTGGTTGGTGTATGAATGATGAAGCAGCCACACATTATAATGCTATCATTGATCAACATACTATTGGATTTGAATTTTTACGTCAAAATTTTAAGGAATGTGGTAGACCTCGTGTAGCATGGCAAATTGATCCATTTGGCCATTCTAGAGAATTAGCATCTCTATTTGCTCAGGTAATTTCAATATTCTTAACATAACCAAGAAGCTTTTGATTCATCTATAAACCTTTTTTTTTTTATCCCCATTTGTCTTCAAAAGGCTTAACAAGTGATTTGAGTCACGACCCTTGAATAACATCAAAATTGAACGCAATAGAGACTTTATACTACAGTTTTGATCAGAGTTTGATGAATTTTGGTATGTATATTGATAAGATCTAACATTTTCATGCTATTTAGTATTTGCTTTACAAAAATTGGCTTTTGAACTTGACATAGAGACTGTAGTTTTGATTGGATTTGCAAAATCTTGGAATGCTTTTGTATCGAAGGACTCTTGGATGCAGATTATAATTGGAGGATCTTTGAGTTTTGACTTGGTTAAACCTAATTTGAATTGCCTCCCTTTAAGTCTCTCAGCTTAATATTTTCCTTGCAGATGGGATTTGATGGTTTATTTTTTGGTAGACTTGATTATCAAGATAAAGATAATAGATTAAACAAGAAAACTATGGAAATGATTTGGAAAGGAAGTCCCAAAAATCTTGGTAAAATATTATTCATTGTTTAATGACCTTTTATTTCCATCTCCCCACTCGTGTCATCTTTCTCAACTGAGTTACAATTAATAAAAGTATAGTAAGCAGTGAAATTGGTTTATACATTGCTATGTAGAATCTAGCAATATATGGATATATGCATATTAACAATCAACATATTTATTATTTTAAGGTTCTAGATCTGAATTATTTACTGGTGCCCTCTATAGTGGTTATGGACCACCATCTGGTTTTTGCTGGGATACAATTTGTGGTGATTCACCTATTATGGTAAAATAATATTTTAGTTAATATTGTAGGCTCTGAAAGTGATTTATTTACTGGTGCCCTTTATAATGGTTATGGACCTCTTGGTGGTTTTTGTTGGGATTTTGAGAATTGTCGAGATGAGCCTGTTATGGTATGATGTGTGTTGCAAACATACCCCTGTTATGTCTTGTCATGCCATACCTAAATCTATCCCTGCCTTCTTTTCAGATATCTTGCTTATCAGGACTCTTAATTTAAGAGTCAAATTAAGTTATAACTAACATATCTCCCTAAAAATAAAGTGAGCTAATTGTGGTTATATGTTCCTTCATGTCAAAAATCTTTGGTATATGATAGTCAATAAGATAATTATTATAGTTAATAATGTACTAACTATATTTTTAGGATGATGAAAGATTACATGGTTATAATGTTCCTGATGTTCTGAAAAACCTTTTTAAAGACGTTTCTGATCAGGTAGTACCCTTTTATTGTCGCCATGCTAATGACTTTTATTATATATTGATCTGGAAGATTATAGACAATTCAAAGATCGTCATTTTGCTCTTTTATTTATTTATGTTAGGCAAAAAGTTATCATCTTCCTTTATGTTTCAGGCAAAACATTACCAAACCAAACATCTTATCTGGACCATGGGGTCTGATTTTCAGTACAGTAATGCTCATACTTGGTATAAAAATCTAGATAAACTTATTAAATATGCTAATGCTATGGTAAGTTAGTCAACAATAATTCATGTTTCAACTGAGAATAGATTACATGTTTTCCGTTAAACCAGTCTGAAGAAAATGCAAATCTAGATTTTTTATTTCTGTGTTTTATTTCTGTGAGCTACTCCACTTTCAGGCATGATCTGTTGAAATTGCTATGGAACACATTTTAGAGGTCTTTGAAATATTCTACCAAAATTTTTTCCTCAATGGAAGATTTAAAAACTAGATAGATGAGAGAAACAATAGGATATTCATTGTAAAGTAGTATAAGACAACTGTTATAGTAATTTGATTCACCTAATATTTTTATGCCTAATGCCAATTTTTATACAATTTATTCATACATATGTTGGTTAGTGAAGAAAATCAACTATTGAAAACGTTCCTTCCCCTTTAGTTGATAAGTACTCATACAGCTTCCAGTATAAGGAATTCAGATATATGATCAAAGTATGTGAACTCTCTAGGGACAAATGATTTATTGATTTATTTTAGCAAAGTAATGGTAGTAAAGTAAATCTGTTATATTCAACACCATCATGTTATTTAGACCAACTTAATAAAGCAGGTTTAAAATGGACGACAAAAGAAGATGATTTCTTCCCTTATGCTTCTAGAGGCCATGGTTTCTGGACTGGTTATTTCACCAGCAGAGCTACTTTAAAATATTATGTTAGAAGAACCAATAATTTTCTACAAGTAATAAATGTATTCATGTTTAATTTGTTGAATGTTTAGTTTCAAGCTCTAAACTGAACCTTCAGGCTGAACATGATGTTCTCATGATGATCATTAAGTATTAATTTAAAGGCACAAAGTTAAAGAATTTAATGAAATTCCCAAAAATGTGGCAAATTAAATATAATTATCTTTATCTCCTTGTTTTCATAATGGAATTGAAAAAGGGTGTTTTGGCATTTAACAAATGAGCCTTTTATTGACTTAACATCATGTTGTCTTTTGTAGGTAACAAAACAAATGGATGCTCTAGCTTTATTAGAGGACACTGACAACAGTACTTATAATATAGTTATTTTACGTAAGTTATCCAGGAATTTTTTAATTTGAACTGACAAGATATTTAACCACCATGTTTAGATATAATGAAGTAAGTATGATATTTTATATTCCAGGAGAAGCAATGGGTGTTGCTCAACATCATGATGCTGTGTCGTAAGTGTTTTTTTTTCTTTTTATGTATACATAATATACTTTTGAAGTATTTGTTAACTTCTTGTTTAGTATTTCTTCTTACAGAACAATTTGAACACATTGATTATAAAATATGATACTATATTGTATATATCAGAGGTACAGAAAAGCAAGCTGTAGCCTATGATTATGCTGAAAGATTGGCTAATGGTGTCAATGAATGTCAGGTTAGTGAGTTTCCTTGTTCTTCATTTTTTTTCAGCTTTACTGAACAGGACAGGGTTAATTGCAGGATTAGGCTTTCTTAAAGCTATTTATCTATCTCTACTCAAGATCTGTGTAATGAGGTTGGCCATACAACTATGAAAGGAATAATCCTAAACTTCTGAAATTTAAGCTGTCAGATGTGCACAATAGATAAAACAACAAATAAAAAATAAACTGTTTAGAAACATACAATGTAATTTGTGTTTAATACTGATATTACAGAAAGTTGTAAATGATGCTTATGGTAAATTGATGCCATTAAAAACAGTAAAACCACCTGGTCATTCCTTCTGTACATTATTAAACATTAGTAGCTGTGCTTTTACAGAACAAAATAAAATGGTAGGTTTATAAATTAAAAAGAGATTAAAATTTTTTTTAATTCAACAGAGATGTAAGACTTCCAGAAATGGAAATGGTTTGCAGATTCATTTCTTTTCTGGATATGAAGTGCGATACGTTTCACTGCCTGAGCTTCCCAAAAGTTCCGAGAATGAATTCAATGGTCACTTACATCTCTGATTCAAAATTAAACAGTGGAGAGTAGTTTATAGTAATAATGTCCTGTAACGGAATCTGTCAGATTTGTTTCTTGTTAGGTTTTGATTGGTTTAAACTGATAGCTCACTGTTAAAAATTAAGTATCAATTTTACAGCAAATGATTAAATAGTTTCTAATTAATATTGAATTCATTACAGTTCCAGTTACATATTTATAATCCTATAGCTAGATCAGTGATCTATTATGTCAGATTACCAGTGGTAGGTTCTGAATATAATGTAGTTGGTCCTGATGGTAAACCTATTCAGAATCAGGTAAATATCATTGTTACTAAATTTATATAATTTGTAATTTAACAACAAAGTACAATGGATTGTGACCAAATTTTTGTTTAATATTTAGTTGATAAACTATTTTACTTTCATTTCATTTTGATTCAAGATATATACAGTTAAAACAAATGAACATAAACTTAAAAATTAATCTGTAATATACCTAGCGATACCTTATCTCTTTATTGAAAGGATCAATTTCAAAATTTTATGGCTGACGTATAAGACCGTCAACAAAACTTCCCCATGCTATCTTCAAAATCTACTGTCATTATACATGCCTAAACATTCATTAAGATCTGGAGGCAAAATGTTACTTGAAAAAATTTGGTTCCGGAACGTTTCAATACACAGCATCAGTAATTTGGAATAAATGACTGAAATCAATTCAACAATGTGAATCTGTGTCTGCATTTAAATGTAAAGTGAAAACTTGGTTGTTTAGTTACTATCATTAACTCACCAATTGAGATCACTAGAGTGCGTCTTGAGAAATTCCACGAGGAATAAATTGCTGCGCAATATAAATATCGTCATTATTATTATTATTATTATTCAAGGTGTCAAATATTTGATTTTGGATGTTGTATTATTTTATTTTCTGTAGATAGTACCTATAGCCTCAGACACTATGAGAATACCAGAAAGAAAAGGATCTTTAGCAAAACACGAACTGGTGTTTAATACCACACTACAACCTCTTGGTTTTACTACATATTTTATACAGATGACTTCTGGTGAGCCAGTTTATTTTTTATATTTTCAAGAATTCAGCCAAATGCTTCTTGTGCACCTTCGTTCAAGATTCTGCATCTATTTGCGGACAAAAATTTATTTTTTTCACAGAGAGATCTTAGATTATAAGAGCTCAGTGGATTGCAATGGATACTGGAATTTATTGCTTAGAAGATAAACATAATTTATTTATTTATTACAGCCAAAAAAACTAAAACATTGGAAACAACTAAAGTTAAACAATTAACTGGTACAGAAGATACTGTACTATCTAATAAGGTAAAGCTCTTAGCTTGTATAGAAAGGATACTGAATATGTTATGTATCTCAAATATGCAATAAAAGGAAAATATTTTGTAATAATATAAGTTTGTAATGTATTTACAACTCATGAAAAAGGTTTGATTAAACTTCATCAAACTTTTAATCTGTTTACATCACAAATTAAATAGTAAGGTTTTATTTGTATTCACATTCATGCTAAATCATATTCTTTTTAGTATATTTCCTTGACATTTGATGGTAGTAGTGGATTATTATCCAAGATGGAGAATTTAGAGAAGAAGATTAGTATTAAGTTAAATCAACAGTTAGGTTATTATATTGGTCATGATGGTAATAACAGTAAAGATGAGTTTGTAGCATCCGGTGCCTATATATTCCGTCCTAGCTCTAACAATGTTCATATGTTTGATAAACCACAGCTTAAGTTAAAGAATTACATTAAACAGGTAGGTTGAAGCTAATCGGCTGTTCAATGACAACATTGAATCCACTGCATGGTTTTACCGATATGAGTTATCAAGCAAAAAAACTTTATCTACTATCTTCTCATATTGTAGAAATATCTTGATATCACTTTGTGCATGGTTTTATCATGTCTCTCTTAAAGCACAAATAGTTTCTCACAAAACTTTCTTTTGTCCTTCATGCAAAGTAAAGTATTGAGTTTGGTACTTTCCTCATTCATGGAATTCTTTGAATTTTACAGTTGCCAAGAGAGTCCATGCAATGTTTTTGTCATATTAATATGTGACCAAGTTCATACTGAACTGAAGAATACCTGGCTACATACAAATATGACATGGTTACATATTTCTGATTAAATTGTATTTAAATGATGTTGGTGGAAATTTCTAAATGTTTCTTAATTTAATTGTTATATTTCTAGGGAGAAATAGTTCAAGAATTAACTCAATCATTTAGTTCGTGGGCCACTGAAAGTTTCATTCTGTATGAAAATGCTAAATGGGCAGAAATTCAGTGGACTGTTGGACCTATACCTATTAAGTAAGTTTTTTGTTTAATGAAAATTTTATTTACCTTGGAGTTATGAATCATTTGCATGTGTAGTATCTGTTGATGTTAGGACTGGTCAAGAATCAGTTTATTATTAGCATTATATAACTGATAATGTTTTAGTTAAAGTGATGAAATTTTGATATTTTCAGTGATAAAAAGGGTAAAGAAGTAATTAGTCAATATACAACAGATTTACAAACTGATAGTCTTTTTTATACTGATGCTAATGGTAGAGAAATATTACAAAGAAAGTAAGTTAAGAATTTTTGTTCATAAACATAATTATGTTGTTTTATGCAGGCAAGTGATCCTTGGAGAGTCAGTGAGTATCTCTTAGAAGAAGCTTTTCTGAGTTAAAACAAATACTGAGAGTTTTCTCTTTTCTTCAACAGACGTGACTATCGCAGTACATGGACATTAAATCAATCTGAACCTATAGCTGGTAATTATTATCCTGTTAATAGTAGAACATATATGCAGGTATTCTCGCTTTATTACTTACACTTCAACCTTTCTTTATTACTTACCTTCAACATTTCTTTATTACTTACACTTTAACCTTTCTTTATTATTTACAATTTAATCTTTCTATATTACTTACACTTCAACCTTTCTTTATTACTTACACTTTAATCTTTCTATATTACTTACCTTTAACATTACTTTATTTTTTACAATTTAATCTTTCTATATTACTTACACTTCAACCCTTCTATATTACTTACACTTTGACCTTTCTTTATTATTTACAATTTAACCTTTCTATATTACTTACACTTTAACATTTCTTTATTATTTACAATTTAATCTTTCTGTATAACTTACACTTCAACCTTTCTTTATTACTTACACTTTAATCTTTCTATATTACTTACACTTCAACCTTTCTTTATTACTTACACTTTAACATTTCTTTATTACTTACACTTTAACATTTCTTTATTACTTACACTTTAACCTTTCTTTATTATTTACAATTTAATCTTTCTGTATAACTTACACTTTAACATTTCTTTATTATTTACAATTTAATCTTTCTATATTACTTACCTTTAACATTACTTTATTATTTACAATTTAATCTTTCTTTATTACTTACACTTTAACATTTCTTTATTACTTACACTTTAACATTTCTTTATTACTTACACTTTAACCTTTCTTTATTATTTACAATTTAATCTTTCTGTATAACTTACACTTTAACATTTCTTTATTATTTACAATTTAATCTTTCTATATTACTTACACTTTAACCTTTCTAAATTACTTACACTTTAACATTTCTTTATTACTTGCACTTTAACCTTTCTTTATTATTTACAATTTAATCTTTCTGTATAACTTACACTTCAACCTTTCTTTATTACTTACACTTTAACCTTTCTATATTACTTACACTTCAACCTTTCTTTATTACTTACACTTTAACATTTCTTTATTACTAACACTTTAACCTTTCTTTATTATTTACTATTTAATCTTTCTGTATAACTTACACTTCAACCTTTCTTTATTACTTACACTTTAACCTTTCTATATTACTTACCTTCAACATTACTTTATTACTTACACTTTAACTTTTCTTTATTATTTACAATTTAATCTTTCTATATTACTTACACTTCAACGTTTCTTTATTACTTACACTTTAACATTTCTATATTACTTACCTTTAACATTACTTTATTATTTACAATTTAATCTTTCTATATTACTTACACTTCAACCCTTCTATATTACTTACACTTTGACCTTTCTTTATTATTTACAATTTAATCTTTCTTTATACTACAC